>NW_022437028.1:0-31503 GCF_009761245.1 Sapajus apella
TCGGAATTGATCGGAGCCTAGCACTGAGGTAGGTATCAGAAATGAGCAGAATTGATCAGAGCCTCGCACTGAGCTAGGAATCAGAAATGAACAGAATTGAGTAGAGCCTAGCACTGAGGTAGGAATCAGAAATGATCAGAGCCTAGAACTGAGGTAGGAATCAGAACTGAACAGAATCGAGCAGAGCCTAGCACTGAGGTAGGAATCAGAACTGATCAGAGCCTAGCACTGACGCAGGAATCAGAAATGATCAGAACTGATCAGAGCCTAGCACTGAGGAAGGAATCAAAAATGATCAGAATTGATCAGAGCTTAGAACTGAGGTAGAAATCAGAAATAGTCAGAATTGATCAGAGCCTAACACTGTGGTGGCAATCAGAAATGATCAGAATTGTTCAGAGCCTAGCACTGAGGTAGGAATCAGAGCTGATCAGAATTGATCAGAGCCTAGCACTGGGGTAGGAATCAGAAATGATCAGGATTGATCAGAGCCTAGCACAAAGGTGGCAATCAGAAATGATCAGGATTGATCAGAGCCTAGCACTGAGGTAGGAATCAGAATTGATCAGAGCCCAGCACTGAGGTAGGAATCAGAACTGATCAGAATTGATCAGAGCCTAGCACTGAGGTGGCAATCAGAAATGATCAGAATTGAACAGAGCCTAGCACTGACGTAGGAATCAGAAATGATCAGAATTGATCAGAACCTACCACTGAGGTAGGAATCAGAACTGATCAGAGCCTAGCAGGGAGGTAGGAATCAGAAATGAGCAGAATTGATCAGAGCCTAGCACTGAGGTGGCAATCAGAAATGATCAGAATTGATCAGAGTCTACCACTTATGTAGGAATCAGAAATGATCAGCATTGTTCAGAGCCTAGCACTGAGGTAGGAATCAGAACTGATCAGAATTGATGAGAGCCTAGCACTTAGGTAGGAATCAGAACTGATCAGAATTGATGAGAGCCTAGCACTTAGGTAGGAATCAGAAAGTATCGGAAATGATCAGAGCCTAGCACCGAGGTGGCAATCAGAAATGATCAGAATTGATCAGAGCCTAGCACTGAGGTAGGAATCACAAATGATCAGAATTGATCAGAGACTAGCACTGAGGTAGGAATCAGAAATAATCAGAACTGATCAGAGCCTAGCACTGAGGAAGGAATCAGAAATGATCAGAATTGATGAGAGCCTAGCATGGAGGTAGGAATCAGAAATGATCAGAATTGATCAGAGCCTAGCGCTGAGGTAGGAATCAGAATTGATCAGAGCCTAGCACTGAGGTAGAAATCAGAAATAGTCAGAATTGATCAGAGCCTAGCACTGTGGTGGCAATCAGAAATGATCAGAATTGACCAGAGCCTAGCACTGATGTAGGAATCAGAATTGATCAGAGCCTAGCACTGAAGTAGGAATCAGAAATGAGCAGAATTCATCAGAGCCTAGCACTGAGGTAGGATTCAGAATTGATCAGAGCCTAGCACTCAGGTAGGAATCAGAAATGAGCAGAATTGATGAGAGCCTAGCACTGAGGTGGCAATCAGAAATGATCAGAATTGATCAGAGCCTAGCACCGAGGTGGCCATCAGAAATGATCAGAATTTATCAGAGCCTAGCACTGAGGTAGGAATCACAAATGATCAGAATTGATCAGACACTAGCACTGAGGTAGGAATCAGAAATGATCGGAATTGATCGGAGCCTAGCACTGAGGTAGGTAGCAGAAATGAGCAGAATTGATCAGATCCTCGCACTGAGCTAGGAATCAGAAATCAACAGAATTGAGCAGAGCCTAGCACTGAGGTATGAATCAGAAATGATCAGAATTGATCAGAGCCTAGCACTGAGGTAGGAATCAGAAATGATCAGAAGTGATCAGATCTTAGCACTGAGGTATGAATCAGAAATCATCAGTATTGATCACAGCCTAGCACTGAGGTAGGAATCAGAAATGATCAGAATTGATCAGATCGTAGCACTGAGGTAGGAATCAGAACTGATCAGAATTGATCTGAGCCTAGCACGGAGATAGGAATCAGAAATAATCAGAATTGATGAGAGCCTAGCACTGAGGTGGCTGTCAGAAATGATCAGAATTGATCAGAGCCAAGCACTGAGGTAGGAATCAGAAATGATCAGTACTGATGAGAGCCTAGCACTTAGGTAGGAATCAGAAAGTATCAGAATTGATCATAGCCTAGCACCGAGGTGGCAATCAGAAATAATCAGAATTGATCAGAGCCTAGCACTGAGGTAGGGATCACAAATGATCAGATTTGATCAGAGACTAGCACTGAGGTAGGAATCAGAAATGATCAGAATTAATCAGAGCCTAGCACGGAGGTTGGAATCAGAAATGATCAGAATTGATGACAGCCTAGCACCGAGGTAGGAATCAGAAATGCTACTCATGCAGAAACTCCACAACTGCCCCCAGGAAGCGCGTTGGGAGTACAAGCCCAGCCCAGGACAGGGAGATCTGGGCTCAGGGTTTCACTTCGCTGGGGACCCCTGGGGAAGCAGGATTCCTCTCTTGTCTGCAGCCTCTTCCTGCTACTCTGGGTGCTGGCCCTGTCCGTTCAGCACTCACCTGGATGAAGTTCCAGCGCTTGTACAGGCTGCTCTTGACCTTGTCACAGTCCAGGAGCTGGGGCAGCCGGCTCTTGGAGTTGTCCACCAGGCAGCGCGTGTCAGGGAGGAGTGTGGTGGTCCCCAGGGCGCCCAGGTGCAGGAAGCCTTCCTTGGTATAGCGGGCAAGCTGGTCAGAGAGCAGAGCAGCAGGGGAATGGGAGAGGGAGGCAGGAGTGAGACCTTAGGAAGAAGCCGGCTTCACCCCTGCTGTCTGTCAATACTGCAGCCCTCATCAGCACCCCAGTCCTGTCACTCAGGCCATATGCTCAGCTCACAGAGTCCTGCTCCAGAAAGCCTCCTGGGCTTCCTGAGCCTGGATAGACAGTCCCCAGCGCGACTCTCTGGTGTTTTTCTAAGCATATCCAGTACATGTCTGAGGACCTAGTCTTCTTTTCAGCAACGTGGGGGAGAAGGAATAGATGAAGAAGCTGGTTGTCTGACTTCTAAATGGTTCCACACTCAGCTGGCTGGGCCACCATGAACAAGTGACTTAACTCTCTGAGTTTCCATTTCCTCCTTACTTGTAAAGGGGGATTGACTACATCTACCCTATGCCAAAACGCTCAAATAGGCAATTCACTGAAGAAGAAACAGACATTAAACAGTACTGAACCTCACAGGCACTCAAAGAAACAAAAATCTAAAATGATGAGATACCACATTTTAAAAAAGAAATTAGGTTGGGTGCAGTGGCTCACACCAGTAATCCGAGCACTTTGGGAGGCTGCGGCTGGTGGATTAATTGAAGTCAGGAGTTCGAGACCAGCCTGACCAACATGGCAGACTCTGTCTCTTCTAAAACTACAAAAATTAGCCAGGTGTGATGGTGCGCACCTATAATCCCAGCTACTCAGGAGGCTGAGGCAGGAGAATTGCTTGAATCTGGGAGGTGGAAGTTGCAGTGAAACGAAATCGCGCCATTGCACTCCAGCCTGGGCAACAGAGCCAGGTTCTGTCTCAAAAAACAGACAAAACCAAAAAAACCTGAAACTAAAATAAGAGATTATTCACATTTTGGTGACAAGTCTAAGATGGGCCATCTCACTTTTGAGTTGGAGGGAAGGTAGATTACTGCAACCTTTCAAAAAGGAGATTTCTAAGTTATACTTTGTGTTTTTAAAGTAATCGTGGCCTCCTCCTTTCCTACTTGAATACCCTTTATTCCTTTTTCTTGCCTGATTGCTCTGGCTAGAGCTTCTAATACTATATTGAATAGGAGTGGTGAGAGAGGGCATCCTTGTCTAGTGCCAGATTTCAAAGGGAATGCTTCCATTTTTTGCCCATTCACTATGATATTGGCTGTTGGTTTGTCGTAAATAGCCTTTATTATTTTGAGATGCGTTCCATCAATACCTAATTTATTGCGGGTTTTTAGCATAAAGGGCTGTTGTGATTGTATATCTAGAAGAACCCATTGTCTCAGCCCAAAATCTCCTGAAACTGATAAGCAACTTCAGCAAAGTCTCAGGATACAAAATCAATGTGCAAAAATCACAAGCATTCCTACACACCAGTAACAGACTTAAAGAGAGCCAAATCAAGAACAAACTTCCATTCACAATTGCCACAAAGAGAATAAAATACCTAGGAATACAACTAACAAGGAATGTAAAGGACCTCTTCAAGGAGAACTACAAACCACTGCTCAACGAAATAAGAGAGGACACAAACAGATGGAGAAACATTCCATGTTCATGGTGAGGCAGAATCAATATCGTCAAAACGGCCATACTGCCGAAAGTAATTTACAGATTTAACGCTATCCCCATCAAGCTACCAATGACCTTCTTCACAGTACTGGAAAAAAACCACCTTAAGCTTCATATGGAACCAAGAGAGTGCCCACATAGCCAAGTCAATTATAAGCAAAAAGAACAAAGATGGAGGCATCACACTACTGGACTTCAAACTATACTACAAGGCTACAGTAATCAAAACAGCATGGTACTGGTACCAAAACAGAGATATAGACCAATGGAACAGAACAGAGGCCTTGGAGGCAACACCACACATCTACAACCATCTGATCTTTGACAAACCTGATAAAAACAAGCAACGGGGAAAGGATTCCCTGTTTAATAAATGGTGTTGGGAAAACTGGCTAGCCATGTGCAGAAAGCAGAAACTGGAACCCTTCCTGACACCTTACACTAAAATTAACTCCAGATGGATTAAAGACTTAAACATAAGACCTAACACCATAAAAACTCTAGAAGAAAATCTAGGCAAAACCATTCAGGACATAGGCATAGGCAAGGACTTCATGACCAAAACACCAAAAGCATTGGCAACAAAAGTCAAAATACTAATCAAACTCCACAGCTTCTGCGCAGCAAAAGAAACAGTCATTAGAGTGAATTGGCCACCAAAAGAATGGGAAAAAATTTTTGCAGTCTATCCATCTGACAAAGGGCTGATATCCAGAATCTACAAAGAACTAAAACAGATTTACAAGAAAAAAACAAATAAGCCCATTCAAAAGTGGGCAAAGGATATGAACAGACACTTTACAAAAGAAGACATATATGACGCCAACAAACATATGAAAAAATGCTCATTATCACTGGTCATTAGAGAAAGGCAAATCAAAACTACATTGAGATACCATCTCACGCCAGTTAGAATGGCGATCATTAAAAAATCTGGAGACAACAGATGCTGGAGAGGATGTGGAGAAATAGGAACACTTTTACACTGTTGGTGGAAGGGTAAATTAGTTCAACCATTGTGGAAGACCGTGTGGCCTTTCCTCAAGGACCTAGAAATAGAAATTCCATTTGACCCAGCAATCCCATTACTGAGTATATATCCAAAGGATTATAAATCATTTTACTATAAGGATACATGCACACGAATGTTCATTGCAGCACTGTTTACAATAGCAAAGACCTGGAACCAACCCAAATGCCCATCGATGATAGACTGGACAGGGAAACTGTGGCACATGTACACCATGGAATACTATGCAGCCATAAAAAATGATGAGTTCGTGTCCTTTGTAGGGACATGGATGAATCTGGAAACCATCATTCTCAGCAAACTGACACAAGAACAGAAAATCAAACAACACATGTCCTCACTCATAGGTGGGTGTTGAACAATGAGAACACATGAACACAGGGAGGGGAGCATCACACACTGGGGTCTGTTGGGGGAAATTGGGGAGGGACAGTAGGGGTTGGGGAGTTGGGGAGAGGTAGCATGGGGAGAAATGCTAGATACAGGTGATGGGGAGGAAGGCAGCACATCACACTGCCATGTGTGTACCTATGCAACAATCTTGCATGTTCTTCACATGTACCACAAAACCTAAAATATAATTAAATTAAAAAATGTTCATGGTCTTATGATTCAATTAATCCACTTTTATCCTCAAGGGACATGAGCGGACACTTCTCACAAGAGGACATACAAGTGGCCAAAAAGACATGAAAAAATGCTCATTACTAATCATCAGAGAAGTGTAAATGAAAACCACAAGGAGATACCATCTCACACCAGGATGGCTATTTCTTTTTTTTTTGAGATGGAGTCTTGCTATCTACCCAGGCTGGAATGCAGTGGTATGATCTCGGCTCACTGCAACCTCCGCCTCCCGGGTTCAAGCAATTCTCCTGTCTCAGCCTCCCGAGTAGCTGGAATTACAGGCACCTGCCACTGCACCCGGCTAATTTTTGTATTTTTAGTAGAGACATGGTTTCACCGTGTTGTCCTGGCTGATCTCGAACTCCTGACCTCATGATCCACCCGCCTGGGCCTCCTAAAGTGCTGGGATTAAAGGCATGAGCCACTGTGCCTGGTCTGGAATGACTATTATTAAAACATCAAAAAATAACAGATGTTGGTGAGGCTGCAGAGAAGAGGGAATGCTTACGTACACTGTTGGTGGGAATGTCAATTGGTTCATCCACTGTGGGGAGAAGTTTGGAGGCTTATAGAAGAACTGAAAACAGAACTACAGTTTTTAGTTAGAATTACCTGCAATCCCATTACTGGGTATCTACCCAAAGGAAAGGACATCATTCTACCAAAGACACATGCACTGGCATGTACATTGCAGCGCTATTCACAATAGCAAAGACATGCAATCAGCCTAGGTGCCCATACAAGGTGAACTGGATGAAGAAAATGTACAGATACACTAGCCATGAAGAAGAACAATGTCAGGTCTTTTGTAGCAGCACGGATGCAGCTGGAGGCCATTATCCTAAGAGAATTAACGCAGAATCAGAAAAACAAATACTGTGTTCTCACTTGAGTGGAAGCTAAACATTGGGTATTCATGGACATAAAGATGGAAATTACAGACACTGGGAATGCCAGAAGGAGGGAGGGAGAAAGGAAGGCAAGAAAAACTACCTATTGGGTATTATGCTCACTACCTGGGTGACAGTTTCAAGTATACCCCAAACCAAACCTGTCCGTATACCCCTGAATCAAATAAAAATAGAAATTAAAAAGAATTGTTAGAACTCTAGGATATGGTTTGGCTGTGTCCCCACCCAAATCTCATCTTGAATTGTAACTCCCAAAAGCCTCACTTGTTGTGGGAAGAACTTGGTGGGAGGTAGCTGAATCACGAAGGCAGGTTTTTCCCATGCTGTTCTCATGATGAGTAAGTCTCAGGAGATCTGATGGTTTTATAAAGGTCAGTTCCCCTGCACATGCTCTCTTGCCTGGTGATAGAACGAGACTCCAATTCAAAAAAAAAAAAAAAAAAAAAAGGCAGCCAGTTCTACACAGCTGCTGCCTCTTAAAAAAAATACCACTAGGCATCATTTCTAACCATTGTAGAGAGAACAATGCAATTTTCACAATAACTCTGCAAGATAGGTTCTATTATTCTTTACATTTTATAGATGAGGAAACTGAGGCATGAAGACATCTGGTCACCTGGCTGGGTGCTGGCTGCTTTCTTTTGGTCACCAAAAACCTGATGGTTGGCTGCCATGGCCCAGCAGCTGAGCAGCAGAAGAGCCCCCTCCCAGATTGCCAGGGGAACCCCCCCTCCTCCAGAGAGCTTCAGCATATTCTGTCCAGGAATGACATAAGAAGGTGCTCTGCTCAGGGACAGGAGTGGCTCTTTCCTGGTGGATAAGATTCTCTGCATGGGGTTCTCATTTCTTGATGAAAGCTACTCAGGAACTCTTGGCTCTGATCCCAAAAGGAGGGCCTGCCTGCTCTCCTTGAACAAGGGACGGGGAGTTTATTAAGTGCCCTTGAGAGAGATGTGGTTAACATGTGCTTTAAACGCCAATTAGTTCCAAATCAAAGTAAGTGATAGAGGCAAAATGGTAAGAAAATCAGAAGCCCTCCCTCTGCCTCCCTAAACAATGTCTCCCTGAATATATTTAAATTCTCCAAATGCAAAGTGATGAATGACAGCAAGCTGCCTTTATGTTCAGGGGAAAGATATACACAGCTGCTTATTGAAATTATGAATCAATCTATTATCCAGCAGGCAGATGAGCAGCACTAAGAACATTAATTAACTGAGCATATCTGTGACCCAGATGTTTAAAGAGCAAAGCTAAATGCCACTCTGGTCTGCTAGGGAGTGAAACAATGCTAGGACCTGCAGAGGCCACATGGCAGTCCTAAGCCATGCAAGCATGCAGGGTAGGCAGGGGCAGGTGAGGACGGCTCTGGGTGGAATTTCCTTTCAAGGGGGAAGGTGTTTGGCACACTGAAAATACCAGGTCATGTGCATGGGTTCTGCTGGTCTGGCCAAGGGACCAATTCTTGCCTCCTCTTATGAGAGAGTTGGAAGCCAGCACTGTGGTCTGAAGGATGACGGGGTGAAAGTTAGGCAAACAGATCTCACATCTGCTTTTCTACCATAAGGCAGGTGGGTAGTGAGCCCTTGGATCTGCTGTCAACCAAAGGTCCAGATTTTGCCCGAGTCCTGAACCAGGAGCTTTCGTGGCGTCATCTGCCTACCATGACTCCTCATCCCTCATGCGCCCTCCTTGAGGATCTCTTCTTCCTGTCCTCTGCGTGTTCAACAAGCTCTCCTGCGTCTAAGGCTTTGTCTTGCTGTTTCCCTGCCTGGAGATGCTACTAACTGCCTTCCTCTAGAATGTTCTGGCTTCAGCTTTCCTAGGCTTCCGTGTGATTCTCTATCATGCACAGTGTCTTCCAGCCCCCAGACCTTTCCTTTCAGGTCTTTGGAGCAACTGGATGTATGTGCTGCTCTGATGAGTGGTCGCCTCATCTTGACCATTTTGTTAATTCATTTTCAAGCTGATAGACCTTTGAGTTGTTTCCACTTTTTGGCTATTATGAATAATGCTGCTATGGATATTCATGCACAATTTTCATATGAACATATGTTTTCAACTCTGAGGTATACACCTAGGAGTAGAATTACTCATTCTTGGGCCATATGGTAACTCTATGTTTAACTTTCTGAGGAACTGCCAAACTGTTTTCCAAAGCAGCTGCACCATTTTACACTCCCACCAGCAATGAACCGAGGTTTCAATTTCTTCGTATCTGGCCAACTCATGATCACACAGAAATCACATAGTCTGCTTTTTTTGATTCTTGCCATCCTAGTGAGTGTGAAGTGGCCACTGTGGTTTTAATTTGCATTTATCTAATGACTAAAGATGTTGAGCATCTTTTCATTCACTTATTGGCCATTTTATACCTCCTTTGGAAAAAAAAGTCTATTCAAATCTTTTGACCATTAAAAAAAAAAAGGGTTATTTTGTTTTCTTAGTTTTGAGTTATAAGAGCTCTTTACATATTCTGGATACAAAGACATTTTCCTGACATATGAAATACAAATATTTTCTCCCATTCTGTGGGTTTTCACCTGCTTGATAATGTCCTTTAAAGCATAAAAGTTTTTTATTTTTGGTAAAATACAAAGTATCTATTTTTTCTTTGGTTATTTGTGGTTTTGAAGTCATATGTAAGAAATTATTGCAAAATCCAAGGTCATGAAGATTTACCCCTATGTTTTCTAAGAATTTTATATTTTCAGTTCTTATATTTAGGCCTTTGATGCCCTTTGAATTCTTTTCTACATAGTATAAGGTAGGGGTCCACATTCACTCTTTTTTATGTGAATATCTGTGTCCCAGCACCATTGCTGAAAAGACCATTCTTTGCCTATTGAATTGCCTTGTCACTCTTGCAAATCAATGGACTACAAATGTGAAGGTTTGTTTCTAGACTCTAAGTGTGAGTCCTTTGATCTCCATGTCTATCTTGGTGCTTATAGCTTTGTAGTAAGTCTTAGAACTGGGAAGTGTGAGTTGTGCAACTTTGTTCTTCTTCAATACTGTTCTGGCTATTTTGTGTCCCTAGCATTTCATATGTATTTTAGGATCAGCTTTTCCATTCCTGCAAAAAAATAAAAAGGCAGTTGGCATTTTGATAAGGATTGCATTGAATCTCTAGATCAATTTAGACAGAATTGCCATCTTAACTCTCTTAAGTCCTCTAATCCATGAGCACAGGATATCTGTTTTACTTAGATCTTTAATTTCTTTCAATAATGTTTTGTCATTTTCAGTGTACGTGTCTTGCATTTTTTTGGCTAAATGTATCCCTAAGCATTTAATCCTTTTTGATGCTATTGTAAATGGTTTTGTTCTCTTAATTCCCTTTTCAGAATGTTCACTGCCAGTGCAAGCACTGTGCTCAACACACCTCTGTGATCACACCAGCCATCCAGGTACCTCACAGTCACTCCGAACTGCAGACTTTACAAGTCTCCTTGGTTTTTGCTTTCACAGGGCCAGGGACAGGTGCCAACTGGCTACACCCACTGGAGACCTGTGTCCCAACTGTGCCTGGGCCCCTCTCATCTTTTCATTAGCCTCATGTGACTCTGTCAGCCAACACTCCTCCCATCCCTGCCAGAGGCTGGATTTAAAAAAAAACTGTCCTTCCTCCTTAATCTCCTATCCTGGTGTCCTGGGCCCTTACTGCCTTCAGAGAATATTACTGTCCATTTTGTTGAAAAGTTGTCTCCCTTACCTTTCAAAAGCCTGAGAAGTAAGGGATGATGGATGATGGGGCTAAAGTTAGGCAAAGAGATCTCACATCTGCTTTTCTACCATAAGGCAGGCAGGTAGTGAGCTCCTGGATCTCCTGTCAATCGAATGTCCAAATTTTGCCTCAGTCCTTAACCAGGAGCTTCTGTGGTGTTGTCTGCCTACCATGACTCCTCATCCCTCTCCTTTCCTTCAGTCTCTGACCCTCTCCCCACTCTGCGGACACCCTAAGCCATTCCTCTCTCTTTCCTTTCTTCAGTCGAGCTACAAATATAGCCAGATCTTTATGTTGAGGGTATCTTCTCTAGCCACAGCTCCATCTCTCAATTTGAGTTTCCTCTCTCTTATTCCTTTAATGCCTTGCAGCCTAACTTCTGCTGCCATTGCTTCATTGAAATTGCTCTTTTAAAGGTCATGGTTTGGATGTTTATCCCCTCCAAATATCATGTTGAAACGTGACTGCCAATGTTGGAGATGGGGGTCTGGTGGGAGGTAACTTATCATGGGGCCAAACCCCTTATGAATGGTTTAAGCACCATCCCCTTGGTGATAAGTGATTTCTTGCTCAGTTAGTTCATGCAAGATCTGGTTGTTTAAAAGTCTAGGACATTCTCACCTCACTCTCTTGTTCCCACTCTTGCCATGTGATGTGTCTGCTCCCGCCTCATCTTCTGCCCAAAAGCTCCCTGAGGCCTCACCAGAAGCTGAGCAGATGTTGGTGCTATACTTGCACGGTCATAAGCCAATTAAACCTCTTTTCTTTATAAATTACCCAGTCTCAGATATTTATTTAAAACAAGGCCAGAACAGCCTAATACATCGGGATCCGTAAATTATGAACTTCAATTGCTTTTTCTTCAGTGGCACCCAGGCACTGTGCTGCGTGCTGTTGCCAGAACTTCTACATGTAGTCACCTTCTTGGAGAGTTTTCCATCCTGGGTGCTTTCAATAGCATCTACATGCTAATTTGGCTAACTGTACGAAACCTCTATCTCCAAACCAAAAATTTTCCTAAATTCAACTTTGTGCATCCAACTCCCTAACTTGACACACCACTTGAATGTCTAATAAGCATTTTAAATGTATATGACCCAACTGAACCCATCCTCTTGTGTAACCATCACCCATACGCTCATCTAGCATCTGTTCCATCTGGGTAATGATAATTCCATCCTACAGTTGCTTAGGCCAAACACCTACTTAAAATCCATTTGCAAATCATATCCAGATTTCACCTCTATGGCTACCTCCCTGTTCTAAGCCACCTTCCTTTCTTGGTGAGGTTAATGCAATGGCCTCCTAACTTGTTCCCCAGTTCCCCCTCATCGCCTCTCTCAGTTTTTTATCAACACCCCATCCAGAGTGACTTGTCTTTAAAATGTTATATTATTTACAATCATGTTACTTTAAATAGGAGTCAGGGCATGCCATCCCTCTGCTGAAAATCTTCTGAAAGCTTTCAATCTCGCCCCAAATAAAAGTCCAAGATCCTTGTGATGGGTCTTGCAACATAATAATAGCTTTCTGAGCTTCCAGAACTCTGCCCCTTGCTCCCTCTAATCCAGCCACATGGGCCTCCCTGTTGGTCTTTGAACCGCCCCTGTCTGCTTCTGCTCAGAGCCTTCGCACTGGCTCTTCCTTCTCTCACCAATGCTCTTCCCTTAGTTACCTGTCTTGCTCTTTTTATGATTTTTAAAATTTTAGATTCAGGGGGTACCTGTATAGATTTGTTACGTCGATATATTGCATAATGCTAAGGTTTGGGCTTCTGTTGAACCCATCACCCAAATAGTAAATATAGTACCCAATAGGCAGTTTTCAACCCTTATGCCATCCCAACTCTGGTAGCCCCCAATGTCTATTGTTTTCATTTTTAAGTCCAGGTGCACCCAGTGTTCAGCTCCCACTTGTAAGTGGGAACGTGGTGTTAGGTTTTCTGTTCCTTTGTTAATTCTTTTAGGATAGGGGGCTCCAGCGACATCTGTGTTGCTGCAAAGGATATGATTTCATTTTTTTATCGTTGCATAGTGTTTCGCGACATATATATACACGGATACCATATTTTCTTTATCCCGTCCGCTCCTGATGGGCACTTAGGTTAATTCCATGACTCTGCTATTGCGGGCAGTGCTGGGATAAACATACAAGCACAGGCATCTTTTTGACAGAATGACTTCTTTTCCATTGGGTAGATGCCCACGAGTGGTATCCACCATGCCACCCAGATGTCTGAATGGCTCACTCTCTCGCCTCTTTCTGTTTTTCTGCCTAAATGTCACATTCTTGCTGAGACTTTCCCTTGATCGTCTTATTTAACATCTCCCCTCTGCCCCTTACTCCCTGTCTTTCTCCTTGCTTTGCGTCTCTGCAAACACCTATCATCTTCTAACGGACCACCTCTTTTCCTTCCTTACCCAGCTTGTTGTTTGGCTCCCTTGTCTGGAATGAGAGTGGTATGAAGGCAGGGGTTTTGTTTCACTTTTTTGTTCCTGCTTTATCCCTAGCTCTTAGAAGAATGCCACACTTAGCAGACGCTTGATAAACATTTGTTGACATCATGAATGAATGACACAGTGCTTGCTTTCAAGGTGTTCACAGCTTACTCACTGGAGGCAGGCAGGCAAGAAGGCGCTGATAACAAAATGTAAACTGTTGCTAGGAAATACATGAAGTGAGTTCATAAAAGCAGAAAGGATGGGTCTCCACCCAAAAGAAGAAGATCAGAGACGGTTTCCCAGAGGAGGAGGCATTGAAGTCAAGCTCTGATGAAGTCAGCCAACTAAAAGAAAATCAGACCACACCAGGAAGAGGGAGCAGCATGTTTAAAGGTCTGGAAGCTAGAGGAAATGCAGTTTTTTGGAGAACCCAAGCTTAGTTTTCACCATGATGGAGCATAGAGGTCGGGGAGCTGGGTCTAGGGCAGGTGAGGCTCTACATCTTGTAGATGTACAGCCTACATCAAGTTCAGGAATCGAGGCTTTCTCATCAAGAGCCATCTGAATTTTAGGCTGACCACACTGGCTGTTGAGTGGACAATGAACTGCAATAAGGATGAAGGTCCGAACTCAAGTGTGACAGTGAAGGTGAGAAGAAGACAGATTTGAGAATGTGTGCAAGTTAAGCTAAATACTTAATCATAATTATTATTATCATCATTTTTAGAATGAGTCTTACTACGTCACCCAGGCTGTGGTGCAGTGGTGCAATCTCAGCTCAGGGCAACCTCTGCCACCTGGGCTCAAGCAATTCTTGTGCCTTAGCCTCCTGAATGGCTGGGACTACAGGTGTGTGCCATTGTGCCCAGCTACATTTTTGTATTTTTAATAGAGATAGGGTTTTGCTATGTTGGCCAGGCTGGTCTTGAACTCCTGGCCTCAAGTGATCTGCCTACCTCAGCTGCTGGGATTACAGGTGTGAGCCACTGTGCCTGGTCAAGAATTATTCTATCTTACTGGAAAACAGAAACTTTTATCATTATACACTGACAGACTTAACCTTATTATTATTTTTTTTTCTGAGACAGGGGTCTCACTCTGTCACTCAGGCTGAATGCGGTAAAGTGATTATACAGTTCACTGCAGCCTCCAGCTCCTGGGCACAAGTGATCCTCCTGCTCCAGCCTCCCAAGTACCTAAGAGTACAGGTGCATGCCACAACACCTGGTTATTAAAAAAAAAAAAAAAAAAAAATTGCAGAGACAGGGTCTCACTATTTTGCCCAGGCTGGTCTCAAACTCCTAGGCTCAAATAATTCTCCTGTTTCAGACTCTCAAAGCGTTGGGGTTACAGACATGAGCCACCGTGTCCAGGCTGCATTCATCTTTAATAATGCATTTTGTTTTACGGGCTAGTTTGTTTGATATGAATGAAGTTACCCCAGCTTTTTGCTCTTTAGGGTTTACCTACCGTAACCCTTGCCATCGTTTTGCTTCCAACATTTCACTCTCCTGAGCTTTTAAATGTGTCTCTTATTTTTTATTTTATTGCATTTTAGGTTTTGGGGTACATGTGAAGAACATGTAACATTGTTGCATAGGTACACACATGGCAGAGTGATTTGCTGCCTTCCTCCCCATCACGTATATCTGGCATTTCTCCCCATGCTATCTCTCCCCAACTCCCCACCCTCCGCTGTCCCTCCCCTGTTTCCCCCCGACAGACCCCAGTGTGTGATGCTCCCCACCCTGTGTCCACGTGTTCTCATTGTTCAACACCCGCCTGTAATGTGTCTCTTGGAAATGAATACAGCTGGAGTTTTAAAAAATTAAGGTGACAATCTCTGTCTTTTAACTGGAGAGTTAAAAGACGTTGTAATTGGTGGTATATTTGGACTTATTTCTACCATCCCTCTCCGTGCTTTCTGTTTGTCCGGGCACCTCTGTTTCCTTTTTTCTCCTCTGGTTGCCCTTGCTTGGATTAGTTGCATTTTGGTTGATCTGTTGAAATGTTATCATATTTCATTTTTCCCCTCTACCGATTTAGAAATTGCACTCTATTTCTATTATTTTATTGCTTACTCTTGAAATTTAACTATTGACAACTTTGCAAAATCTAATTTTATAAAATATCTTAACATCTGCTTCTCCTCAATAAGATTCAAAGACATTAGGATACTAAATCTGATAATTTCCTTCTAACTGTTCAGTATTTTGGATATATCTCCCTTGTTCTTCAAATTAGACATTATTCTTATGATTTTATGCAATAAATGTTTGTGTAGATTTATTTGTTTCTAAATTTATTTGCTTATAATTCATCCCTGCCTCCAGACATGCTTCTGGAGTCATTTTCCTTTTCCCTAAAGTACATTCTTTAGAAGTTCCTTTGGTGCCTGGCACAGGACAGACACACTGTCAGATTTAGTTTATCTGAAAATGTCTTGGGATGATTTGTTATGCAGCAAAAGCTCACAGATACAACCACTTCCTTATGATCCTAGAAAAAATTTAAATAATGTAGTTTATCTAGAATCTGTCTGTATGATAGCAGGGAGACCCTTCAAAGTATCTAAGGTACTCTACTACTGAAAGGTATTTCGTTGCTTTGATGCTTATTCACCAAATTATGGCCAAGCCACTCTCTGTGAAATCTGTCATCTCAGTACGATGATGCTCACTGTTGCCAAGGTAATCCTGCTTGGGTGATGCATCCTACTCTGAGTTTATGACTGCCTGAAAAGCATTACTGAAGAGCCAATGGGTAATGCATGCTTCTCTGAGTTTATGAGTGCCTGAAACTTATGACTCACTCCTCAGTGTGGAGCCAATAGACAATTAGCGCCCTGTTATGCACCCAGAGTCCTGGCCCCTTCCCTAGTTCTAGAATTGCATACTTGAGTCAGCTTTGCATGCTTCCTCTCTCTCATCCTTCTCATCTACAAATTTGCACATCTTCCAATTCCTGCCTCAAATAAATATTTCCTCCTAAAATTCCAGACTATTCTGAGACCTGAATATTCTGACTATTCTGAAACTGATGCAGATGAAGTCAGATCTTTATCACTGGTCCTCCTGCCTCCAGACCCTCCCAGGTCCCATCTACCCTACCCAGTCCTGCAGGTTAAAGTCATACCATTCCTTGCCTCAACCTTCCGTTGCTCTCGTGGTCCACCAATTAAGAATAAACTGGCCGGGCGTGGTGGCTCAAGCCTGTAATCCCAGCACTTTGGGAGGCCGAGGCGGGTGGATCACGAGGTCAAGAGATCAAGACCATCCTGGTCAACATGGTGAAACCCTGTCTCTACTAAAAAAATACAAAAAATTAGCTGGGCATGGTGGCACGTGCCTGTAATCCCAGCTACTCAGGAGGCTGAGGCAGGAGAATTGCCTGAACCCAGGAGGCGGAGGTTGCGGTGAGCCGAGATCGCGCCATTGCACTCCAGCCTGGGTAACAAGAGCGAAACTCCGTCTCAAAAAAAAAAAATAAATAAAAAAAAAATAAACTTTCTACCATGGCTTTTTGGTCTATGGTCCAAATTACTTTTTCAGACGTAACTCTTGCTTTTCTGGCTTAGTCTGACAGATGACATGAGGTTTTTCAGCAACAGCCGCTAGTTCAGCCTGCCTTCCCTGTATGCAGGAGATTCTCACCCTAGCCCCACCCCGTCTCCACTGGCTGCATGTAGCCCCCACCCAGATGCGATTCTTCTAACTTAATGTAATTTCATATTTAATCAATGTGCCTTTCTTTGCTATTGGTTTTTGTTGTTATTTTTAGCAGGATTCTACCCATTTTTATCCAGCATAAGGACCAAGAAAAGTATCTTGCAAGAATCAGATGCTCTATTAACGTCTTTGGAAGAGAATGGGATTACTCTAGGCGTGGCTCCTGGGCCCAAGGGGAGAAATGAATGCCATTATCCACACCCTCATGCATTAGGAAAAAACCCTCCGAGCTCACATACAATTCTCATTTAAGGGAAAAAGAAATTCCCATTTGAGGTGATCTAAGGGACATACACAACTATTAACCCAAATTTAACAGCCTTGAAGGAAAATTGAAATATGCAGGTTATAGCCAGAAAATAAAAACCAGATAAATAATTGCGGAATGATTCCAGACCACAGTAAAATCCATCTGATTATCAATAAAAACATGGCTTGCAATTGCTTTCCTATTAAGGACCTTTCTCCTGATTTTAAAACCCAGCAGCCAGTGTAGAAAACAATGGTTAAATGTAAAGTGTAGGTTTCTTGGGCACAGTGGCTCATATCTATAATCCCAGCAATTTGGGAGGCTGAGGCAGGAGGATCACCAGAGGACAGGAATTCAAGACCAGCCTGGGCAACATAGTGAGACACTGTTTCTATAAAAATAGAATAAATTAGTTGAGAAAAGTGGCACATGCTTGTCATCCCAGCTACTTGGGAGGCTGAGGCAGGAGGATCTCTTGAGCCCAGGAACTTGAGGCTGCAGTGAGCTATGACTTCACCACTGCATTCCAGCCTGGGTGACAGAGCAAGATTCTGTCTCTAAAATAAACACACACATATCAAAAAAGAAAAGTTCAGGTTTCCCAGCTTCTACTCAAGAGACAGAGAGATATATTCCATCAATTCAGATCTGCTTTGAGGTAAATTTATTTATTGAGTGGTTAAAGCCCAGAACAACAGTTCCTTATGACTGCAAGTTCATGTGCATATTCTTGAAATTGACAAGAATTTCTCCTTTACGGTCTTAGGTATCTGGGAAGCTGGGCCAAAAAAAGAAAGAAGCTGGGCCAGGCCAGCCAGGCAGTGGACAGGAGCCCCTCCAGGCTGTCCTGAGAGCAAGGACCCAGCCCCAGGCAGGGAGGATACAGGCCTGAGAAGATGTTCTGTCTCCAGTGACCTTTAGATATTGACAGAGGACGCTGGCTTGGGAGAATCCGAAATGCTCAATCCCAAACTGAATATAGAAAATAAATATCCCACAGTGGACAAGCGATGGCTGCCTTAGACCTAGGGTTAGAAAAGGAGCACGAGAAATCCTTGGGGGAGATGGATACGTTCTGAATCTTGATTACAAAGGCAGCTTCACAGGTGCACGCACCTGTCAAAACTCATCAGATTGTACACGTTAAATGGATGCAGTTTATTGTATTGACCTTACGCTTCCATATAGTTGATTTAAAAATATATATGGGAGCTTAGACAGCATGCTATGGAACCAGATGGTTCCTGCAGAGAGGGCCAGCTCCCAGAGGCTGGGATGGTCCCAAGGGCCCTTCCTCTGCTGGCTTCTCCCTTCCGCCATATGACTCATCACACTGAATTCAAGCATTATGTTTCCAGAAAATGCATTTGTACTTGGACTCAATGGGGAGACATCTTTGTGCCACAAAACCTCGGGCTGATTTTCTGCAGAGACAGTTCTAGGAGAGGATGGATTGGGGCAGTTCTGATGGAGGCAGGGTCTGGCCCACAGGACCTGTGGAAACCCCTGGGGCCTCTCTTCGTGTGGGGCACTAGAGCCGGAAGAGCTGGGTGGGAGAGGGAATGCACAGTCCACTCCACTTCCAGGGGATCAGGAGGAAATTCCTAAGCACACCTTCAAAGCACACCTCTGACTGCTGAATCCAGGGGATCAGGAGGAAATTCCTAAGCACACCTTCAAAGCACACCTCTGACTGCCGAATGGGTTAAGGAAGCAAAGACTCTATTTCCCAGTAAGACAGACTGCTGATAACATGTATTTCTTTTTCGTTTCTATATGTGAAACGGGAAGGGCTCGATCATGGTGCACCATGGACATGCCACAAGCACTGGCTTTCTGCATCACGCTCAACCGGCTCACCTTCCTCACTCGACAGCTAGAGCAGCATTTCCAGCCTTGCGGCACCATTAGAGACAGGAGAGCATATGGTTAAGAACTTGGACTCTGGAGCCTGCTTAACAAATCCAAGTTCTGCTGCTTCATCATTTTATGGCCCTCGGCCAGTTACTTTAGCCCTATGGAACTCAGCTTCCTCGTTTTTTAAATGGAGATAATGGCCGGGCACAGTGGCACGCCTATAATCCCAGCACTTTGGGAGGGCAAGGTGGGCGGATCACTTGAGGTCAGAAGTTCAAGACCAGCCTGGCCAATGTGGTGAAACTGTCTTTGTAAAAATACAAGAATTAACCAAACATGGTGGTGTGTTTCTGTAATCACAGCTGCCCAGGAGGCTGAGGCAGGAGAACTGCATGAACCCCGGTGGCAGAGGTTGCAGTGAGCAATCATGCCACTGCACTTCAGTGGGTGACAGAGTGAGACTCTGTCTCAAAAAAAAAAAATGGGAATAAATATAGATTCCATCCTAGGGCATTTACGGAGATTGGTATGGCTTGGCTGTGTCCCCACCAAATCTCATCTGGAATTGTAGCTCCCACAATTCCCATGTGTTGTAGGAGACAGGGCCAGGTTGGAGGTAATTGAATCATGGGGATGGGTCTTTCCTGTGCTATTCTCGAGATAGTGAATAAGCCTCATGAGAGCCAATGGTTTTATAAAGGGGAGTTTCCCTGCACAAATTCTCTTCTCTTGTCTGCCACCATGTGAGATGTGCCTTTCACCTTCCACCATGACTGTGAGGCCTCCCAAGCCATGTGGAACTGTGAGTCCATTAAAACTCCTTATTTTGTAAATTGCCCAGTCCCAGTATGTCTTTATCAGCAGCATGAAAACAGACTCATACAGAGATTAAATGAAATAATGAGAAGCGAATGTGTATATTAGCTTCCCTGACCTCACCCATCGTTGAATAACCGAGGTCTCACTCCAGCTTTACCAAGAACTTTCTTTCCTATAGCTTTTTTTTTTTTACTTTTTTTAAAGTTCAGGGGTACATACACAGGTGTGTTATATAGGTAAACCTGTGTCATGGGGGTTAGTTGTACAGCTTATTTCATCGCCCAGGTATTAAGCCTGGTACCCATGAGTATTTAATACCTTTCCTGATCCTCTCCCTCCTCCTGCCCTCTGATAGGCCCCAGTGTGTGTTGTTCCCCTCCATGTGTCCATGTGTTCTCATTATTCACATCCCACTTATAAGTGAGTTCTTTGGTTTTCTGTTACTGTGTTACTTTGCTAAAGATAATGGCCTCCAGCTCCATCCATGTCCCTGCAAAGGACAAGACTGTATTCTTTTTTTTATGGCTGCAAAGTATCCTATTATGTATATGTACCACATTTTCTTTATCTAGTCTATCATTGAAGGGACATGCAAATCGAAACCATAAACATGGATTTTCTTCTCAGGATCCAATCCAGGATCCCACATTGCATTGTTTTGGTCCTGTCTCCATATACATCTCTATATATATAAATACACACACGCGCGCACACACACACACACACATATATATACACACACTCATACACATACACACACATACACACATACACACACACACATATATATACACACACATACACACACACATATACACACACTATATATATATGTATACATAATAGTATATACTTAAATATATACCTATATACTTATAGCGTGTGACGACAAGAAGGATGAAGAACTTAATGATGATCCCCTTCCACTAAATACTATATACTTAATACCATAAGTATACAGGTATATATCTAAGTATATACTATAACAGATACGTACTTATGGCTGGGCACAGTGGCTTATGCACTTTGGGAGGCCAAGGTGGGGAGATTACCTGAGGTCAGGAATTCAAGACCAGCCTGGCCAACACGGTGAAACCCTGTCTCTATTAAAAGTACAAAAATTAGCTGAGTGTGGTGGCGGGTACATGTAATCCCAGCTATGCGGGAGGCTGAGGCAGAAGAATCATTGGAACCCAGGAGGTGGAGGTTGCAGTAAGCTGGGATCATACCACTGCACTCCAGCCTGGGTGCCAGAGTAAGACTTTGTCTCAAAAATAAACAATATTAAAATTTTTAAAAGTACTTATATACATACACTATGTATGTATAATAAAAGTGTTTATGTAGCTTGTTTTATGAGTATGTGTGTATATATATGTGTGTGTGTATGTATCTCATTATGAACTTACTGAAAATAATCATTCAACAGACACTGCTGTTCCAAAGAGGAATCAAAGCTCTGTGAATCAAGCAGTGAGGGATGAGACAACTGTGAAGCTCTGTACCACTCTGCTGAGCCTCATAGCGTAAGGAGTAAGGCACTAAATACATTTCCACCAGGAGGCTTCAAGCCCCGCCCCCCCACCCGTTGTCCTTGAGAAACAGTGACGTTGTTTCCTTTTTAATTCAGTGATATAAAGACAGCCTAAGAAATCGACATATTTCTTGGAAAAAAGGAAAAGCTGGAAGTAAGCTTCAGTGATGATAATAGTTGTTGTAGGGTGGTAAGACCATGGATGACCTACATTAGTATTTTTCAAACTCTCTGAAATGCTGTTGTGCTTTTGGTAAAAAAGGGCCAGGCACACTGACTCACATCTATAAATCCCAGCGCTTTGGGAGGCTGAGGCAGGAGGATTGCAGGAGGCCAGGAGTTTGAGACCAGCCTGCTCAACACAGAAAGGCAACATAGTGAGACCCCATCTCTATAAAAAATGTAAAAAGAGCTAGGGGTGGTGGCTCACACCTGTAATCTCAGCACTTTGGGAGGTCACGGCAGGCAGATCACAAGGTCAGGAGTTCAAGACCAGCCTGACCAACATGGTGAAACTCTGTCTCTACTAAAAATACAAAAAAAAAAAAATTAGCTGAGCATGGTGGCATGTGCCTGTAATGCCAGCTACTCAGGAGCCTGAGGTGGGAGAATCACTTGAACCTGGGAGGTGGAGGTTGCAGTGAGCTGAGATTGTACCACTGCATTCCACCCTGGGCGACAGAGCAAGACTCCGTCTTAAAAAAAATTTAAAAAAAATTTAAAAATAATTTAAAAATTAGCCAAGCATGGTGGTGTCTGCCTGTAGTCCAACTACTTTGGAGGCGGAGGCAGGAGGATCGCTTGAACCTAGGAGGCTGAGGCTACAGTGAGCTCTGATTGTGCCACTACACTCCAGCCTGGATGACAGAGAGACCCCGTTTCAAAAATAAATAATGAAAAGAGAAGAAAAAGAAAAGGAGGAGCAGCAGTCACTTTCACCTACTTGGCTGTGGCATTTAAGATCCCTGGGCAAGGCAGAAAGGCTCCGTTGGAGACATGGCTACCACTATTGTTCAACCTGAGTGTTCCTCATTCCAAACCTAACATGAACGCAAAATCTGCCTGACTGACTTTTTGTGTCTGGAGAAAAGTCAGCTAAACTTCTAAGAAGACACAAAACTTTCAACTCACAATCTCCACTGGAAAACAATTTACAACTCTCATTGTGCTTTCCTGGAAAGAATAGTTCATCAATCCATTCTGGCAGGAAAGAAATAGTACAATAATTCCTCCTTAACCCTGAGTCCTCTCTGGGCAAAATCGAATGTAGGCATACGGTGAGATTTTGCAGGTTTAGCTGCAGACCACTGCAATACGGCAAATATTGCAATAAAAAAAGCAAGTCACACAAAAATATTGGTTTCCCAGTGTATAAAGTTATGTTTACACTATACTGTAGTCTATTAAGTTTGCAATAGCATGTCTTTTAAAAATGTGCATAGCTTAATTTAAAAATACTTCATTGCTAAAAATACTAGTGATCCCCTGAGCCTTCAGTAAGCTGTAATCTTTTTGCTAATGGAGGGTCAAAGCTTGACGTTGATGGCTGCTGACTGATCAGGGTGGCGGGGTGGTGGCTGCTGAATGTTGGGGTGGCTGAGAATAGCAAAATTTGCATCAATTGACTCTCTCCCTTTCATGAACGATTTCGCTGTAGCATGCAATGCTCGTTAACAGTATTTCACGCACAGTAGAGCTTCTTTCAAAATTAGAGCCAATCCTCAAACCCTGCTGCTGGAATATCACCTAAGTTTATGAGATATTCTATATATTCTGTTGTGATTTCGATAATATTCATAACATCTTCATCAGGAGTAGATTCTGTCTCAAGAGACCACTGTCTTTGCTTATGCATTAAGAAACAACTCCTTTTTTTTTTTGAAATGGAGTCTCGCTCTGCGCCCTGTCACCACTTTTAGCTTTTGACTTCAGCGGAGAGACGCGCGACTCCTCCTTTCACTGGAACTTGCAGAGGTCATTACAGGGCTGTTAACTGGCTGAATTTCAACATTACTGTGTCTCAGGGGACAGAGAGGCCCAAGGAGAGGGAGAGACAGGATCATGGAACAACTGTGGGCCGTCAAACACACACGACATTTGTGGCTCACATTTGCGGTCCTATACGGCTGCAGCGCATAGTGCTGCAAATAATTACAAGAGCAACATCAAAGGTGCTGATCACGAACTGCCATAACAGATGCAATCATAATGAAAAAGTTTGAAATACTGCAAGAATTACCAAAATGTGTCGCAGCGCCGCGAAGTGAGCACATGCTGTTAGAAAAATGGCACCCACAGACTTGTTTGATGTCATGTTAACACAACCCTTCGATCTGTGAAAAGACGCAACTTCTACAAAGTTCCATAAAGTGAAACACGATGAAACAAGTGTGTCTGTACACGTGTATTTACTGCTGTACACTGACGGGACTGAGTCGCTGCAATCTCATGATCAAACATGGACAGATAGAGTTCTTTTTTTTTTTTTTTGAGACAGAGTCTCACTCTGTCACCAGACTGGAGTGCAGTGGTGAGATCTCGGCTCACTGGAATCTTCTCCGACTCCCAGCCTCAGCCTCCTGAGTAGCTGGGATTACAGGTGCCCACCACCATGCTCAGCTAATTTTTGTATTTCTAGTAGAGATGAGATTGAGATCGACCGTGTTGGACAGGGTGGTCTCGATCTTTTGACTTCGTGATCTGCCCTCCTCGGCCTCCCAAAGTGCTGGGATTACAGGTGTGAGCCACCGCATCTGGGCAAGAATCGTTTCTTAATAGATAAGCAAAAACAGTGGTCTCTTGAGATTGAATCGACTCCTGATGAAGATGTTGTGAATACTGTTGAAATCACAACAGACTATTTAGAATATTTCATAAACTTAGGTGATATATCAGCAGGGAATATATAGGAACTCAAGCCTTCCTGTTCTCTGTATGTGGACCACGAGAGCCACTTCTCAGGGATAATTAGAAAAATGGAATTGGGGGTTGGAAATAGAAAAGGAAGCAAAGCAGATGGCAAAGAAAGAGGCTTGGGTCCCCCAAAGCCCCCGGGAAAACCTCAGCAAGCAGAAGGCATGTAAAGCTGCACTGCCTGGAGCCTGCAAAGAGGGTGGCTGCAAGGTGTGCACACACAGGCTGATGGAGGCGGGACCCGGGAGGCGGGAGCCGACGGCCCCACGTAATAAAATCAGAAACTTTGAATATTTTGCGGGAAGATGAGTCAGAGAAGCAACAACCAAAAAAAGGCTGTTAATATTCTCACTATCTGCATGCAACGAGGTAAAACGAATTTACAAGTGCGCACTGGAATGCAGGAGGAGGGGTTTAAAAAGTATGGCCTAAGAGAAAATGGAAAATGAAAATAAGTGGCTCAGAACGTCTGTGGTGCCGAATTTCAGATACACAGGACGCCATCAGCATTTCCTCTCCTCTTTTCTGTCTCATCTCCCCTTGGGTGTGCAGCAGGTTTTCTCAGCATCAAAAGGTCAGGTGCAGTGGCTCACACCTGTAATCCCAGCACTTTGGAAAACTGAGGCAGGAGAATCTCTTGAGCCTAGGAGTTCGAGACCAGCCTGGGCAACATAGCAAGACCCCATCTGTACAAATAATACAAAAAATTAGCTAGGCATGGTGGCGTGCACCTGTAGTCCCAGCTACTCAGGAGGCTGAAATGGGAGGATCACTCGAGGCTGGGAGATTGAGGCCGCAGTGAGCTATGATTGCACCACTGCACTCCCGCCTGGGTGAGAGAGTGAGACCCGGACTTGAAATATATAATTGATTAACAATAAACACACACACACACACACACACACACACACACGCACACGCACACACACACACAAAGATAAGAGTATCCACCCTCAGTCCCCCAACTGTTTTCCACACGGTCTACAGTTCCCGATTTGAGCCCCATGGTGCTTTCCAGGAGCTGGGTTCTTGTGGATGGAAAGGGATGGCTGGCTTTGCTTCTTATCAAATGGGAGGGGCATATTCCCAGAATCTCAGGCCTGTTTTCTGGACCAGAGCCATCTTGTCTTGGGTGGAACTCCAGTGTGCTCTCAAAGGCTGCATCGCCTGAGCACCGACACCTAAACATGATCGTATCTGGAAGCCAAGAGGCTGCTGGGTGTCACTCCTGCGTCTTCCGACGGCGACCGGGGGTGCCTCCTACATGCTAATAGCTCACTGGAGCCCCATCACTCTAGCAGGACACAGGTCCCTTACTGGCACAATGCATCATAATGACAAGGTGTTTGGATGATGTATCGCTTAAAAGATGAAGCCATCAGAGAATGAGTCCAAGATCAGATTGAATTTAATTACGGGATGAAAGAATCTCATCTGTCATTCTGGGGATGAATTAACTGAGAGAAGAAATGTGGGTCTCTCAGACACGGATGGAGAGGAGGAGGAAAGCGTACTGACAAGGAGGACAAACAGAGGAGGGGTCGCTAATGCCCACTCCTGAGCCAGAGAGGTCTGAATCAGAAAGATCCTGAGAACAGAGCTGGACACCTTCCAACGTTCGTTCGATAACCACTGCCCCTAATTCCTTCCCACGGTGCACACCTCACCTTACGACCTCTCATTACAGCCAGTAGCTGTTTCAAAGAGTGCCCACTGAAATCACCAGGGCCACTTCTTGCAGACCCTGCTAGTCACACCCTGTCCATGGTAGGGGCTGTGGACGGGCAGTGAGTCTCAGCTCAGGGATGAGGCTGCATCAGAATTTGCAGGAATGCATTAGGTTTGAACGTGTGCAGGTGTACAGGCGACTTCTATGAATGGTCCCTCAAATACGGTCCCCAAATGTGATTGTGATGTGTATAAAAGTATGTGGAAGGCTGGGAGCACTGGCTTACACCCCTAATCCCAGCACTTTGGGAGGCAGTGGTCGGCAGATCGTTTGAGCCCATGAGTTTGAGACCAGCCTGGGCAACACAGTGAGACCCCCATCGCTACAAAAATTAAAAAAAAATAGGCTGGCATGGTGGTGTGTGACTGTAGTCTCAGCCACAGAGGAGGATAAGGCAGCAGGATCGCTTGCGCCCAGGAGTTAAAGGTCACGGTGAGCTCTGATAGGACCATTGCGCTACACCCTGGTGACAGAGTGAGATGCTGTCTCTAAACAAAATGAATCTTTTAAAGAAGGACACGGGGCAGAGGGAGGAGTGAACTGCACAGCGGTTCAGGGAAATATTGAACTGCTCTATATCTTGATTATGATGTGATTCCTTGATCATATGTGCTTGCTGAAACCTGCAAAATTCTACATTATAAACAGTAAATATTACATTAAAATGAAAAAAAAACCTCAACTATATAAAAACTAAGATAGTATTATACATTAAACACTAAATTAAGCTGGGACACTAGGCCTAAGCAGGGCCTGTCCTGAGCAGACAGGGGCGTATGCTCACCACCTGTATGGCCTAACACACAGCCTTATCCAAAACAGATGTTCAGCTGGCCGTGAGGGTGACCTGGCTGTGACATCTGTCACCCCACTGATCGTCAGGATTGATGCAGCTGATCTGGCTGGCCAGGCGGTGTCCCCTTCCTCCCTCATGACTCCATGTGTGTCCCTCCTGAAACCACATGCTTGGTCGAAGAGGGTGACCATCCCCCACAGAGGAAGACTAGTCTCTGGTCAAGGGTATATGAGTAGCCTGCTCCCCTGCTGATACCTCCAAACAAGCTCTCAAAATAGATGCTCAATAAATAGTTGTGGATTTAAAAAGAAAAGCACCTGGTAATGCTTGCGACTGTGTGGCATCCCAGGCCCCCACCTCCACTAGGTCTGGGGTTGGACTCTGGAAGCAGCAGTCGCAGTAAGTCTCCAGAGGGTTCACAGGGTTAGTGGACCACACCTGAGATGCTGGGCGGAGCCCCAGTCCTTGATCCCAGCACTGGTGGCTCTCCATGCTCCGTCCCTCCTGGCTGCCCTGAACCACCTGCTTCTGCCAACTGCGTGATTCTTCCCTGAAATGTGTCTCATGCTTCCAGCCTCTGCACCTGGGCTTTCACGTTCCATTCCTCTCTGCTTCCTCTGAGTCTTTCCACAGTGTTTTACTGTGTCCTGGAGAACACTGAGGGGCTCCACGGTGGGAGGTGCTTTCCAGAATTCACCAGGTGCAGAGCAGAGTACCCAGGACCAAGAGTTATGGGATGTTCGTTTCATAACTGGCATTGCCCTATCTGAATCTCCATGTTCTCATTAATTAAAGAAAAAGAAAAAGAAAAAGTGGGTGGTGCCAGGCAAGGTGGCTCACACCCATAATTCTAGCCCTCTGGGAGGCCGAAGTGGGAGAATTGCTTGAGGTTAGGAGTTCGAGACCAGCTTGGGCAATATAGTGAGGCCCCATCGCCACAAAAAAATTAAAAGATTAGCTGGGTGTGGCGGTTCATACCAGTAGTCCCAGCTATTCTGGAGGCTGAGGCAGGAGGATTGCTTGAACCCAGGAGTTTGAGGCTATAGTGAGCTATGATTGCACCACTGCACTCCAGCCTGGGTGACAGAACAAGACCCTGTCTCAAATAAAACATAAAGTCATCAGGAAGCTGAGGTAGAGAATTGCTTGAACCTGGGAGATGGAGGACGCAGTGAGCAGAGATCGTGTCACTGCACTCCACTCTGGGCCACAGAGCAAGACTGTCTCAAAAAATAAAAATAAAAATAAAAATAAAATAAAGTCGAGGGGGGATGGGAGGAGGTTACCATCTACCAGACATAGTAGTTGGAAGGATTAAACATGTCGCCAAAAACAGAAATGGGTGTGGGAAGTTAAAGTTCCTCTTCAAAGTGTCCTTTCTTGTTAAAGCATAAGTCATAAGTGTGCTAATAACTCTTTGTTAGGCCCTATCCTATGTAGCTGTGAGACATGCCATGCTCACAGGCACATAATACATTCTATGTCCTTGTACTTTAACCAAGATTGGGAGGCCGAGGCGGGTGGATCACGAGGTCAAGAGATCGAGACCATCCTGGTCAACATGGTGAAACCCCATCTCTACTAAAAATACAAAAAATCAGCTGGGCATGGTGGTGCGTGCCTGTAATCCCAGCTACTCAGGAGGCTGAGGCAGGAGAATTGCCTGAACCCAGGAGGCGGAGGTTGCGGTGAGCCGAGATTGCGCCATTGCACTCCAGCCTGGGTAACAACAGCGAAACTCCGTCTCAAAAAAAAAAAAAAAAAAAAGATATGGGTGCTGGCTGGACGTGCTCACAGGAGGTCCCAGCTCACCATTGCTTTTAGCTGTTTAGAAAAGTTTTAAGTTGTTAGTCAATTGGCTTTTAGTTTAGATTGTGAGACCTGGCTCCAGCCAACGGAGATCAGACACAGCAGTAAGGACGACCCCAAATGCGTAAGGGATAAATGTGTCTGTTTTCCTTTGTTCATTTTACTCTGGTGGCATGATGGCTAGTGAGAGTACCCTTCCTGCAGTCCAGGAAGTAAAAATTGCTTGCTGAGAGATCCTTTGTCTCAGTGCTGATTTTTCTTTGTGGCACCGAGCATCTGTTTCCAACAATGGGTCTTATCTCCAGCATCTTTGTTCTGTATCTCAGCCCAGCC
This sequence comes from Sapajus apella, assembly GCF_009761245.1. Classification (NCBI taxonomy): domain Eukaryota; kingdom Metazoa; phylum Chordata; class Mammalia; order Primates; family Cebidae; genus Sapajus; species Sapajus apella. Next base: position 28,845 of record NW_022437028.1, read on the forward strand.
CTGGTCCAGAGTGTCCAGAGCTGTCCCCAGGCAGGGGTGGGAACATGAGGCTCAGACAGTGGTCCATTGTATGCTGCCCTGTCAAACCCTGGCTGCAGCTCAGCTGTAGGGACCTGAGAGGGCAGAGGCAGAGCCATGGGGGGAGGTAAGGGATAAGAAGAATGCTACAGTGGGTCCCGGGGGGCGGCAGTACTTTCAGTCCCCTGTTTCTTTCTGATAGGACCTTTACCTTTCTGGAGAAATCAGAAGCTGTGGCTGGAGAAGATTGACTAGCTAGCTGGAGAAGTGAGAAAGAAGGGCTTGGCCGAGGAAGCTGCTCTCCGTGGAGGGGAGCCCAAGTGGCCTGTTTTCCAGCCTGGGACTCACCCCGGGCCTGGGCGCAGGAGGGCAACAGCCTGCTGAACTAGGGGTCTGTGGGCCTCCTTAGTCAAGAACTTCCACTACAAATGGGCTCAGGCCAACACTAAGGCTGCCACTGTGTGGGATGTAGGAAAGTTCCTTTTTAAAGTTTCCTTTCTTGTTAAAGAATAAATCATAAGTGTGCTAATAACTCTTTGTTAAGCCCCATCCTATGTAGCTGTGAGACATGCCATGCTTACAGGCACGTAGTACATTCTGTGTCCTTCTACTTTGACCAAGCTATCTGTGCTGGACGTGCTCACAGGCATGTCCCAGCTCTCCATTCCTGTTACCTGTTCAGAAAAGTTTTAAGTTGTTAGCCAATCGGGTTTTAGTTTAGATTGTGAGGTCTGGCTCCAGGCAACGGAGATCAGACACAGCAGTAAGGAGGACCCCAAATGCGTAAGGGATAAATGTGTCTGTTTTCCTTTGTTCTTTGTATTCTCATGGCAAGATGGCGAGAGTACCCTTCCTGTAGTCCAGGAAGTAAAAATTGCATTGCTGAAAGATCCTTTGTCTCAGGGCTGATTTTTCTTTGCAGCACTGAGAATCTACTTCCAACATACTGCATCCTTGATTTTTTTTTTTTTTTTTTTGAGACAGAGTCTCGCTCTGCTGCTTAGGCTGGAGTGCAGTGGTGCGATCTAGGCTCACTGCAACTTCTGCCTCTTGGGTTCAAACGATTATCCTGCTTCAGCCTCCCCAAATAGCTGGGACTACAGGCGAGTGCCACCACGCACAGCAAATTTTTGTATTTTTAGTAGAGACCGGGTTTCACCACGTTGGCCAGGCTGGTCTTGCACTCCCATCCTGAAGAGATCCATCCGCCTTGGCCTCCCAAAGTGCTGGGATTACAGGCATGGTCAGCCAATGCGCCCGGCCTTGACATTCTATTTTTAAATAAAACTCAGGCTTCCAAAAAGAAGCGGATGTTTGTCTAATTCAAATTAGTAACCAGCCAAAACCAAGGAGACAGACATTTCCGAGCGAGTGAGACTTGGAGTGGCCAGGAACCGTTTACATCTTGTTGACAAACACGTGTTTCAAGACAGGAAATTAGCCTCCTCCATGCCCGTTTTATCTGTTTAATTGCTGTTTGATAATAAATTACAACACAGAGTCCATTAATTAAACCAGTGATGTCCCTGGAACACCAATTCCTACTGCCGGGGGCTGCCTGTTTACAGGAGCTGATTCCGCCACTGTTTGTACCTGTGGCACTTTGGGACCCGGTTTAGAAGATTTGGGTTGGATGACGGGCCTCCTTGCACAGAGGAGTGGGTTTGGGAAGTGGGGGAGCCTTGATGAGGGCGCAGAGGGACAGCCTGGCAGCTGGAGAGCTGTGCCAAGAGTTCTCTAATTCAGGACACGTGGCTGAACAGAAAGCAACATCGGATTGACTTTTTAAAAAGTAGCTGGCAGAAAGCAACCGGGGCCCAGTTAACAAGTGTCTATCCCAGAGCCAGGGGGAGCCATGAGCAGCCTAATTTGGTTTGCCGTTCTAAATCAACTCAATCCAATCAGCTCAATGGCAGGAGCTCTCACTTGGAAAAGTTCCGCACACAGGTGGAGCTGGGAAAGATGAAACCCAGAGATTTCCTAATGAAGGCGCCACGCTGTGCTGGGAGTGCCGCTAAGCTCCCAGCGGAAAAGGAGATTTGATGTCTGGCTCCTGCCTGGGAGGAAGTAGTAGGCGGTCACCTCCAGAGTGAAAACCCTCATTAAATTTTAACCACAGGCTCAAGCACAGCGCTGACACCTGTAGGCTCAGCACTTTGGGAGGTGGAGGTGAGAGAATTGCTTGAGGTCTGGAGTTCCAGACCAGCAGGGAGACCCTCTCCTCCACCATCTCTCTCTCTCTCTGTCCTTCCTTTCTTTGTCCTTCCTTCTTTCCTTCTTCCTTCCTTCCTTCTTTCCCTCTCTCCCTCCTTCCTTCCTTCTCTCTTTTTTTTGTTAGACTCTTGCCTGTTGCCCAGGCTGGAGTGCAATGGCGTGATCTCAGCTCACTGCAACCTCCGCCTCCCGGGTTCAAGTGATTCTCCTGCTCCAGCCTCCCCAAGTAGCTGGGATTACAGACATGCACCACCACGCCAAGCTGATTTTTGTATTTTTAGTAGAGATGGGGTTTCACTGTGTTGGATGGTCTCAAACTCCTCACCTGATCTGCCTGCCTTGGCCTCCCAAAGTGCTGGGATTACAGGCATGAGCCACTGCGCCTGGCCTCGGTGGGAGGATTTCTTGAGCCCAGGAGGTCGAGGCT
>NW_022437028.1:31513-36360 GCF_009761245.1 Sapajus apella
AGGCTGGTCTCAAACTCTGCCTTCAAGTGATCTGCCCGCATTGGCCTCCCAAAGTGCTGGGATTAGAGGCATGAGTCACCGCGCTTGGCCATGCCAGGTAGAGTTCTAAGAACTCCACGTATCACAGCTCACTTTATCCTCCCAGGAACCCTGTAGAGGAGGTACTCTCCTTCCTCCCATTTTATAGATTAGGGAATGGCAGCCAAGAGGAGGCACACAGCCAGTCGCAGCCTGCTAGTATTTGAACCCAGCAGGCTGGCTCCAGTCTCCATGCATCCCTAACCACCCCAGAGACTGCCCTTGCAAGATGCCAGCACATCCTGTTCCCAATTCCAGCTCAGGAGGGTCCGCACTCCACATCCAACGACTTAACCTGGGGCTGATTTACTTTCTATAAAAGGCAGCAGGCAAAGGCTAGGAAAATCCACAGTTGTAGAAAAATGTAAGTACTCTAAGTTGAAGGGATTCTTCTTAGCTTTAACCTGGTAGTCACGGGGAGTTGCAGGCAAGAAAACCAGATTGTGGAGCTAATGGGGTGTCTCTGCCACATTGAGAGCACCCAGCTCCCTACTCCTTGGCCTGACTGTGTGTCCCCAATTCTGTCTCAGACAGGCATTGCAAAAAGAACAAGGTAGATACACGAGTGTTTCTATATGAAAATGTTCTCAGCAATGGTGTCATACTTTAAAATTGGAAACGACACCAGTGTCTACGTTCTCAGGCAAAGCACAGCTTACACAAAACGTGGATTGGCTACGTTCTCAGGCAAAGCACAGCTTACACAAAACGTGGATTGGCTATGTTCTCCGGCAAAGCACAGCTTACACAAAACGTGGATTGTCTATGTTCTCGGGCAAAGCACAGCTTACACAAAACGTGGATTGTCTACGTTCTCGGGCAAAGCACAGCTTACACAAAACGTGGATTGTCTACGTTCTCGGGCAAAGCACAGCTTACACAAAACGTGGATTGTCTACGTTCTCCGGCAAAGCACAGCTTACACAAAACGTGGATTGTCTACGTTCTCGGGCAAAGCACAGCTTACATACAATGTGGAACCACGTGCAGCATATTGATCAGTGGCAAAAATTTAACGACACAGTTACATATTCTCTATATTATTGAGTAAAATTTCAAATTATTAGGCATTGTAAACGGAATGGTTTCAGTAAAAAAAAAAAAAAAAAAAAAAACATGGGTATACACACACACATGCAGGCCAGAGGCCCATACATCAAAGTGTACACGTTATCTCTGGTATCTGGATGTCCACGTCCAATCTTGGTTTCATGACGTATAAGCTCTGTGACCTTAGGTAAGTTAGATAATTTCTCCAAGTTTCAGTTTTCTTATTAATAAAACAGAAATAATGCCAGTCTCTCATAAGATGAAGGTGAAATGAATTTGTATGCAGAAAGCACTTAGAATAGTGCCCACTACTTCCCAAGCACTCAAATGTTCGTCCCTAGTATTATTATTTTCAAAATGTTCTCAAATGCATATTGATGGTGTAACAAGAGAAAAATCGCTTTGCCTTCAGGTTTAGAAAGGTGATATGATCACACCACAGACACAATCTGAGAACATTTCCTCCTTTCTCTGATGAGAAGTGATTCCAGCCCGCAGCACAGAGTGACGGAGGCCTCCAAGCCCCCTGCCTCTCCTTACCTCCAGACTTCCTGCTCAGTAGCTCTGCTTACAGGTCCCAGAGGACCTCAAAGTCAACATTTCTCAAACAGTGTTCATTATCTGCTACATATCTCAGGCCAAGAACACTCCCAGTCTTTTTTGTTTTTGTTTCTTGTGTTTTGTTTTGAGACAGGGTCCTGCTTTGTTGCCCAGGCTGGAGTGCAGTGGCGCTATCTTGACTCACTGCAACCTCCGCCTCCTGGGCTCAAGAGATTCTCCTGCCTCAGCCTCCTGAGTAGCTGGGATTACAGACATGCACCACCACACCCAGCTAATTTTTCTATTTTAAGTAGAGACTGGGTTTCACCATATTGGCCAGGCTGGTCTCAAACTCCTGACCTCATGATGCGCCTGCCTCGGTGTCCCAAAGGGCTGGGATTACACACGTGAGTCACCGCGCCCGGCCCACAGTCCATTCTAACATTCATCACATTTGTTCCCTACCCCAACCCTCCAGCTAGAGAGAATCCTGCTGTCAGGGATGGCCCCTCCAAAAAACACTCCTTGAATGAGTGAATGAGCAACTCTATTTCTCCCCAGCAAAGCAACCCACAGCATATTGAACAGTATTCCAAGCCAAAAGCATGCAAGGTCCAAATTACCTCCCCGTAAGCAATTGTATTATTGTATCTTCTCATTTCTGGGTAAACGTGGTCCAGGTACCACTGGAAATTCTTACACTTTAAACTTTTCCTTAGTGCTCTTCTTTCGGAGACATCACCGATGTCAATTCCCGGATTCTGAAAGGGGCGAGAAGCCAACAGGTGTTAGTGATGGTGGGGTGATGGCCACGTGGGCACAGGTGGAGCCACTCTCAGGGAGACCTTCACATAGAAGATCGTAAGCCTCGAATGCTTATTCAGAAGGGTGCTTTCTTTTGTGTTTGCTTTTTTGAGACAGAGTCTCGCTCTGTCACCCAGGCTGGCGTGCAGTGGTGCAATCTCATCTCACTGCAACCTTGGCCTCCCGGGTTCAAGTGATTTTTCTGCCTCAGCCTCCCCAGTAGCTAGGATTACAGGCTCGTGCCACCAGGCCCAGCTAATTTTTGTATTTTTAGTAGAGATGGGGTTTCATCACGTTGGCCAGGCTGGTCTCCAACTCCTGACCTCAAGTGATTCGCCAGCCTCGGCCTCCCAAAGTGATAGGATTACAGATGTGAACCACTGCACCCAGCCAGAAGGGCAGTTTAAGGAGACCTGCTTGCTTCATCCAGACCCAGGCCAGGGCATCCTCATTCCTGAGCAAAGGCAGAACCTGAAGCAATAAAGGTCTCAGACAAGCCAACCATCCTTATCATTGCTATGCAAATGGATTTCTGGGACACACTGATGTCGAGGACCTACATTCTCAGTTTCTTCTCTCCCACATTTCCTTAGTAACTATCAGAGCCAATTATTAGAGGAATTATTTGATTAGGACAAGAAAATAAATGCCTACAACCCCCTCCTGTCTCTCCTTTTCATACCTGCGAAATGTCTCCTTTTGTTGGCTCTTTGCGAAGTTCATTATACGCAGAAGTGAAAATAATTTTCTATTGCAAAGCTTGTAACGATGTTCTAATGAATAATTCACTCTGCTTTTACAGAAATAAACCTGTAATGGCTGCTGTGTGCTGACAGGAAAAATAGAGGATCTGAAATATGACTCTGCAGACTCAGCGGCAAGATGGCCAGGAATTAGCGGAGACAGGATGCATGTGCGGGCCGGGGGAAGACTTCCAGTTATGTCATTCACATCACCTGGGCAGTCAAACTGTGATTTTAAAGGGAAATCCCTTTAAATGTCAAACTTATTCAACCCAAAGACAACCCTGAACAGTAACCATTAACTCTTTGTTTTAATATATTTAGCTTGATTCATGAAAATGGTCTGGGTTTTGTTTGTTTGTTTTTCTGAAACAGTTTCATTCTTGCTGCCCAGGCTGGAGTACAATGGCACAAACCAGGCTCACTGCAACCTCCGCCACCCGGGTGCAAGCAATTCTCCTGCCTCAGCCTCCCAAGTAGCTGCGATTACAGGTGTGTGCCACCACATCCGGCTAATTTTTGTATTTTTTAGTAGAGTTGGGGTTACTCCATGTTGGTCAGGAAGGTCTCAAACTCCTGACATCAGGTGATCTGCCCACCTCGGCCTCCCAAAGTGCTGGGATTACAGGTGTGAGCCACTGCGTCCGGCCAAAAAAGATCATTTTTTAAAAGCCTGGCAGGTTACCACTGGCATTCGGGACCAGAGGTTGTCTGCAGTCGTGGACAAAGCACTTGGCTACAGTCAAAAGATTTGAGTTCTTTGTCACTCTAAGTCACACCACCATTCGAGGTCAAAACTTGTGGCCAGGTGCAGTGGCTCACGCCTGTAATCCCAGCACTTTGGGAGGCTCAGGAGGGAGGACTGCTTGAGCCAAAGAGTTCGAGACCAGCCTAGGCAACCTGTCAAAACCTCGTCTCCATGAAAAATACAGAAGTTAGGCAGGTGTGGTAGTGCACGCCCATGGTTCCAGCCACACAGGAGGCTGAGGTGGGAGGATGGCTTGAACCTGGGAAATGGAGGTTTCAGGGAACCAAGATTGTGCCACTATTCTGCAGCCAGGGTGACAGAGTGAGACCCTATTTCAAAAACAAAATTCTCCTACACAAAACAGGAATAATAATAATACCTATTTCACTGATTTCACAGGGCTGCAGTGAGGTTTTTTTTTTTTTTTTTGAGATGGAGTCTCACTCTGTTGCCCAGGCTGCGGTGCAGTGGCATGATCTCAGCTCACTGCAGCCTCTGCCTCCTGCATTGAAGCAATTCTCCTGCCTCAGCCTCCCGAGTAGGTACACTTACAGGCATGTGCCACCACGCCCAGCTAATTTGTGTATTTTTAGTAGGGACAGGGTTTCACCATATTGGCCTGGGGTGAGGTTCTGTATGAGGACCTGAACTGACATCTCTGCCCATGTGCTGTGCGTGGGACCTTAAACAAGTCTCTTTTAGCTTCTCATAGCTTCAATTTCTTCTTCTGTAAAATGAGCAACATAATACATTCATATCAAGCTAGCATTTACGGAATACTTCATATTTGCAGAGCTCTGTTCTCAGCCTTATTTTATCTGATGGGATAAAATATAAATATATATTTTATATATATATTTTATATATATATATAATATATATAT
>NW_022437028.1:36370-148669 GCF_009761245.1 Sapajus apella
ATATATATTTTATATATATATTTTATATATATATATAATATATATATTTTATATATATATAAATAAATATAAATATAAAATATAAATATATATATATATAAATATAAGTTTATATTTACCTGATGGGAATCCTATCAGGTAAATATTAACAATCCATGTTTTTAGATGAGGAAACTGAGGCAGACAGTCCTTCTGTCGTGAGGTAGTTATGATAATTAAGTAAGATACTGCAAATAACGACTTACCAGGTACCTGGGACACAGTAAGTGCTCAACAAATGTTACCTATCTTTACATAATCATAATGGATAAAAGCACTTACTGCTTAACAGCTAGAAGGGGTTAAGTGGCCAGAAGAGTTTTTTTAATTCTTGAGAATCTATTTCAAAACTGATAACAACACTGAAAAATCCTTCACTTTTATCTCTTTGACCCGTAAATCTGGCACATACTCTTCTGTTCTGGGCTCCAGCCTCCTGACGCATAGGGGCTGCCATCTCTCAATAGGAACCACTCCAGGTGTTTCCGGCGTGCCTCAGACCACCTATGGGTGCTCTGGCTAAGGAGATAAACTGAGCTGTGGCTGAGGGTGTAAGCTGCCCTGCTGTGCAGCAGGGGATACACAATGCACCCTGTGCCAGGTGCCACTCTCAGCATGCCACATGAATGAATTCATTTAGTTCTCAAATCACCCCAGGAAGGAGAACCTGCTGTTACCCCCATTTTACAGCTGAGGTTTCGAAATAAGGTACAGTCGACCCTCTATATCCACAGTTTCTGCATCCATCGGTTCAACCAACTGCAGATTAAAAATATTTTTAAAAGGCCAATAAGAACAATACAATAAAGAAATACAAATAAAGCATAAGAATTATTTACATAGCATTTCCAAAGCATAAGAATTATTTACATAGCATATATTGTATTATCTATAAGTAATCTAGAGATGATTCAGCCATAAAAAGGAATGAATTAACAGCATTTGCCGTGACGTGGATGAGACTGGAGACTATTATTCTAAGTGAAGCAACTCAGAAATGGAAAAGCAAACATCGTATGTCCTCACCGATATGTGGGAGCTGAGCTATGAGGACACAAAGGCATAAGAATGACACAATGGACTTCGGGGACCTGGGGGAAGAGTGGGAGGGGGTCGAGGGATAAAAGACAATAAATACGGTGCAGTGTACACTGCTCGGGTGATGGGGACACCAGGGTCTCCACGAACTGCTAAAGAACTTGCGCATGTAACCAAATACTGCCTGTATTCCAACAACTTATGGAAAAATAAAATTTAAAAAAATTTTGTGCTGCTGTCATAAAAAAAATATATATATATATTTGCACATAACCTAAGCATAAAGTCCTGTGTGTGTATATATATATATATATACACACACACACACACAGGATGTTTTATATATATATATATACACACACACACACACACCCAGGACGTTATGCTTAGGTTATGTGCAAATACTATGTGTACACACACACACACACACACACACACAGGGCATTATGTTTAGGTTATGTGCAAATACTATGTGTGTGTATATATACACACACACACAGGACGTTATGCATACACACAGAGGACGTTATGCTTAGGTTATGTGCAAATACTATGTGTACACACACACACACACACACACACAGGGCATTATGTTTAGGTTATGTGCAAATACTATGTGTGTGTATATATACACACACACACACAGGACGTTATGCATACACACACACAGAGGATGTTATGCTTAGGTTATGTGCAAATACTATGTGTATACACACACACACACACACAGGACGTTATGCTTAGGTTATATGCAAATACTATGTGTGTGTATATACACACACACACAGGACGTTATGCATACACACACACAGAGGACGTTATGCTTAGGTTATGTGCAAACACTATGTGTATACACACACACACACACACACACACACACACAGGACGTTATGCTTGGGTTATATGCAAATACTACGCGATTTTGTGTCAGAGACTTGAGCATCCGTGAGCTTTGCTATCCACAGGGAGTCCTGGAATGAATCCCCTGTGGATACCATGGAATGAATGGTACAGAGAAGATAAGAGGATTTGGTCAGTATCTCCTAACTCATAAATGATAGCACTGGGATTCGAACCATGCTAGTGTGCAACTACTGCACAAAACTCCCCTGGGGCTGCACAAAACTAACATGGGAATTTCCGAGGGCCATATTCTGAGCAGAATGGGGAGGAGAGCTGGTGAGCTAGGGGATTTGGCACACAGTAAAGGTATCTGACAGGGGGCAGCTGGAGCTCCAGGGGACAGAGACAGAGAATGTCATAGAGGATGAAGGGTCTGCTGCCAAATATCTGGGCAAGAACTTTCTGGGCACAGCATATGATCAGGAACAGGGCAGCCAGATTAACATAATAAGAATGGGATTAACACACTAAGACTCTTGTAATCTCTGTAAGTGGATTTAAAGAGATTCCCCTTGTGCTAGCCCTGGTGTCAGGCAGGAGTTCTAAAGCTGAGACATCTGCGAACCCCTTTGAAATGCATTCATAATGTTTCTAAGCATGAGCATTTTCTGGGGAGGAACCATTGGTTTATTAAAGAAATAGTGGCCAAACAGTAAGGATCACAGTTCTGGGGTGGCGGGGAAAGGCCGGTAGTCCCTACCTCCAGCGGCAGGTTCCACGCTATGTACACATGAGACTTGTAATCGTCCATCCAGACCTCAGCAACACGCAGAGCGTTCCTCTTGGTGTAGAAGCCGATGTTGCTGTTATATGGTTTCTTCTTCCTCTCGATGTGGGCCACCCGTGAACAAGGAAGGACCTCCATGCTGCCCCCACAGAGCCATACCTAGGGGAACAAAGATTTCTTCAGCCTAAAAAAGAAATTCCCAGAGGCCACGGCCCCCAACCCCGCAACACCGAGCCCAAAAGCAATGGTTCAGCTGACTTTGCATAAATGTGAAATACATTTTAATATATAAATCCAATGAGAGACCGTGCATGGTGCTTCATGCCTGTAATCTCAGCACTTTGGGAGGCTGAGGTGAGCAGATCATTTGAGATCAGGAGTTTGAGACCAGCCTGGCTAACATGGTGAAACCCCATCTCTACTAAAGATACAAAAATTAGCCAGGCACGATGGTGCACACCTATAATCCCAGCTACTTGGAAGGCTGAGGCAGGAGAATCACTTGAACCCGAAGGGTGGAGGTTTCAGTGAGCTGAGATTGTGCCACTGCACTCCAGCCTGGGTGACAGAGTGAGACTGTCTCAAATAAATAAACAAAAATACACACATACATACATAAAGCCAATGAGAGTTCAAGGCTGGTTTGTTACTGCAGCATGGTCTAACCCAACCTGGCTAATGCATGTAAAAAAGGCTTGGGAGGATTCTTACAGAGACAACAATTCAGGATATAAAGTCCAGCTCTAGGTAAGAAAAGCCCATAAACCTAAGTTCCCCATGCCAGCACATGAGTTTTCTTAAGTTCTCAACAATGCACAATAATGCACAAATTTCTTAGGTTCTCAATAATGCACCCATGAAGGTGTCCTTTCCCACCTGACTGAAGCTGTGCCCGACAATGGAAATGGAAAATTCATACTCAGAAACAGATTCCCTATATTCACATCAGCACAAGGTGTGTGTACTGATCTAGTTCTGTGGTGTGTTGTGTTTTGTTTTGAGACCCAGACTGGAGTGCAGTGATGCGATCATAGTTCATTGTAGCTTTGGACTCCTGGCTCCAAGTGATCCTCTTGCCTCAGCCTTCCAAGTAGCTGGGACTATAGGTATGTGCCTCCAAGCCCAGTTAATTTTTATTATTTATTTTTTTGTAGAGATGAGGTCTCACTATGTTGCCCAGGCAGGCTGGTCTCACACTCCTGGCCTCTAGGGATTCTTCCACCTCGGCCTCCCAAAGTGTTGGTATCACAGGCATGAGCCACTACTCCCAGCCTAGTTCTACACTGTTAATATGCTCTACTTTGGAGTCCTATGGCACAGATGCCAGGCCTTCTGGAAGCATCCACTCTGATGCCATCATGAGCAGCTGTCGCTTGCTACTGCTGAACTATTCAGATGGAAAGCTGCAATGATGGCTGCCTTTGAGGCAAATGCTCAAGGACGTGGGACTTATCATTCCTCTGCATGGGCATGGCAGGCACCTAGGCTGTAAGGCCCTGCTCCAAAAAGAAAGCTAGACCATCCAACTTCTTTTGGTCCAGGTAAGAAAATAAAAACAACCGTACTATAAAAAATAATAATAATAATAAATTTATACAAATGAAGTTCCTAGTACCAGTGGAAAAGGAGAAAAATGACAGAAAATTTCAGGGGCCCACGAGCGAGGCTGCTCTCCTGTGAAGATACTGTATGCTCTGCATAACTGACAGTTTTTTGCAGGCGAGCTGACTCAGGTGGGCTCATTCCAAGATGGGCTCCTTTAAGCCATTCTACCTTTAGTTTCCCAGTAATCCTCACAGCGAGGACAGTGAGACACTCTTGAGTGTTTGCATACCCCCTCTTGACTTTTGTTGACTGAATTTGGTGGCAAAAATCTGTTTGTGTGTGTATGATGTTCTCTTTCTATTTCCCAACTCTGGCTCTACCACAGGGAAATGATACACACAGAAAATTCTCCCATAAGCAAGAATATTAGCTTTGCTTACTTCTTCCAGGAGGAATTGTGGGCTAAGTGGTTAGTAGAGAATAGATATTCCAGACTTCTTTGATCTGAGACTGGGCAGCTAGGTGCCACTGCATTTAGGTTAGACCCAGCTGCTGGCCATGGAAGGAAGTGAAGGAGGCCAAATGTTGGCAAAGGGCCTGGGAATAGGGACATGAAATTTGTGTCTTAGTAAAACAAGGTGAGTGAATTTCAAGGGATGGACAATATATAAAAAAATCAGGGTTTCACAATTATGTTGCAAGACTCAGGGAATGAATGAAAAGATGTGCCATGTTCATGGACTGGAAGAATTCACATTGTCAACATGGTAATACATCCCAAATTGATGTAAAAATTCAATACAATCCTTACAAAAATCCCAGCTGGATTTCTTGCAGAAATTACCAAGCAAATCCTAAAATTCATAAGGAAAAACAAGGGACCCCAAATAGCTAAAACAACCTTGAAAAGAACAAACTGGGAGGACTTCACTCCCCAATTTCAAATTTTAACACGAAGCTACTATAGTCAAGATGGTGTGGTACTAGCATAAGGACAGACATACAGATCAATGGAATAGAACTGAGAGTCCAGAAATAAACTCTTACATTTATGGTCAACTAACGAAATTTCAACAAGGGTGTCAAGACAATTCAGTGGGATAAGGAATAATATTTCAACAAATTGTGCTGGGGCAACATGCAAAAGAATGGACAGGGCTCCTACCTCACACCATATAAAAAATTAACTCAAAATGCATTAACGACCTAAATGTAAGAGTTAAAACTGTAAAACTCTTAGAAAAAAACATGAGTAAAAATTCATGTCCTTAAATTAAGCAAATGTCCAACAATTGATGAATGCATAAACAAAATGCAACATATCCATATGGTGGAATATTGTTTGGGAAAAAAATGAAATATTGATACATGCTACAACATGAATGAATCTGGAAAGCATGCTAAGCAAAATAAGTCACAAAGGACTATATATTGTATGATTCCATTTATATGAACTGTCTGGTGCAGGAAAATCTATGGGGACAGAAAATAAATTGATGGTTGCTTGGGAGGTGGTGGGCGGCAGCTCGAGGAAGGTAGAATGACTGCTAATGGGTTCCGGGTTTCTTTCCAGGGTGAAGAAAACATTCTAATATTGATTGTGGTGAACTTTGCACAGCCCAAACATACTAAAAAAGCCATTGAGTGGCACACTTTAAATGGACAAGCTGTAATGGCACGTGAATATACCTATGAAGCCATTAAAAAATAAATAAATAGATAGATAAATCAACAGAGAGATGGGGAAAGTAGATTCGGGGGTGAATCTCAGTTTGGGGAGGCTCAGGAAGATGGATGCAAGCAAAGCAGAGCTCTTCAAGGGCTCATTACTTACTAGGGATGACAGACACAGGTGCCTAAGAGACCTTAGCAAAAACCTGAAACCCAGTCATGAGAACAGAAGTGCCATGTGGGAACAGAGCCCACAAGCCAGGCTGACTTGGCACCACGTCCTCCATAAGACATCTGGACCAAGTTCAGGATGGCTTTCATGACTGGGGTGCAGCCAAGCTCCCAAGAGAGTTCAAGTGGATGTAGCTGTTAGGAGTGGAGGTGAGAGGGTGGAGGAGCCAGACGCTGGCTGTGTTAACCCTGTGTTGGACACCAAGCCTTTTAAGCAAGGGGAGGGAGATGGTGCCACAGACAGGTGGCAGGCAGCTCAGCACATCTTGCCACATGGCAGAGGCACAGGCTTCCCGTCCTGGGCTCTGTGCTGTGGGTATCGGCCAGCACACTCCGTGGGCATTGACCCAGAGTCTCTCGGCACTTCCTGTAGAGCCTGGGGGGGACTCGGGGGCTCCTGGACTAGCAGGTGTCTTGAAGGCATACCTCACTGTTGGGTCCAGCAAGCCCGGTGGATTGCCAGGGTCAGTGCCTGGCCAGGAATCCTGCTGCTGACCTGGATGCCCACACATTGCTATCACCAGGCATTCATTGTGTTCATTACCCTGCCTGCCCCAACCTAGGTCTGCACATTAGCTCGTCACCTCCAGTGACTCAGACTGGATTTAAAATGCTAAGCATGACCCATCATTAGCAGCACCCTCTTGAGTGAGACAGAAAACGAGGGCTCCTCTTACTCACCTCTCCCCTCCTCTCCACTTTCCCAAGCCCCTCCCCTTAGAGAGGCAAGTATACCCGCTCTGCGTGCTCCAGACCCCAGAACCAGTCCAGTGAAGACAGAAAGCCCCAAACACCAACTCCCTCATCAGCTCATCACAGACGAGGAAACTGAAGGTCAGAGAGGTGGAGTAAGTGGTTCATAACCCCAGAGTCAGGAGCAGTCAGAACCACACCCTCCACTGCAGGCCACAACAGCAGGCACTGGCCCCTCCTGCCCATGAGAGCTGACCTACAGCTGCAGACCCCTTGGCCCTTCCTCAGCCACAGCCCTGTCCCTCACTCTGGGTGCCTGGCTAGTGCCCCTGACCTGCACTGTCACCACAGTGAGCAGGAGAAATGGTGAGGACAGGGCTGGGTGTATGCGTATATCCCGAGGAAGCTCCGTGGATCTGCAGTGGCACCAGTGACACCCTAGGGTCCGAGGTCAAAGCCTGCTGCTGCACAAAGCCAAGTGGCAGCCTGGCTATGCCAGGGAAACTGGAAGATGCCTGAGAGACAAGTGATTCTCCAGGCCTGAGGCTCTGCTCTGTGTCGGCTGGGGGTGATCACCGGCAGAGCTCATGGGCTGGCTATAAGTGACGATGAGGTGATGTGAGGTCTGCCATTGGCTAAGCAACTAGGCCTACATAGCACAAGGAAAGAAATGCAAGAAAGTGGACTGAAGGCTTTTGAGCCATAGCATTAAGCCAATAGTGCAGCTGAGTCCCCTATGGAGGGGTATTCCTGGAAGGACTGATATTCACCTTGGCCTCTGAGTTCACCCAAGACATCTGGAAGCAAAAGGGGCCCCCTCTAAAGGCAGGGGTCCAGTTTATGCTTCTACCACACAGAAGACCCAGCGGCGAGTATCCCAAGTACAGCTGGTCCCAAGAAAGGGTCCTGTGGATCTGTTCTCTACATCAGTGCTTAGCAGCCCACGTGGTGAGTTCTAGGCAGGCTGGAAGGAATGATACTGAAGGGAAATGCATAGGAATGAGACCTGGATTGGCATGTCTCTGATGCCAAGGAGGAAGAACAGAGGGAACTGAGTAGAAAGGCACCCAGCCTGGGTCTCCTCACACGGCGGAGGAAAGAGGCCTTCCAGATGGGTTGGAATGGGCCAGGAGGAGGGCAGGCTTTAAGCTCTGGGACCAGTCTTAGGGGCAAAGAACCCACCACAGGGTTCTTGGTGGCCCCTTGCTAGGGAGGTGGGGAAGTGGCCATGCATACATGGACATGGGCCTCCAGGAGGTGTGGTGGCTCCAGAAACAGACACTCACCCATTCATTTATTTGTTCATCAAAAAAATGACCTATTCAGGGCCCACTGGCCAGGGCAGGGGAATGAAATGAGAGGTGTTTACAGACAAGGTCCTTGCTGTCCTGAAGTTGATAATCTAGCAAGGAAAATGCATTAATCAAAGCATCACAGGCAGCAGTGCACCATCACGATGGGAGCTTCTCCATGAGGGAAAACAACACAAGGCTAAAAATCTGGTATATAACAAGGGGATGTGGCCAGTGGTCTCAGAGAAACCGTCCCCCAGGAAATGACACTAAGGTGAAGGCTGAAGGGCTCAGCTGAGCTGAGGAGAGGAAGCAGGCACCAGTCCCAAGCCCAGAGGCAGCCAGCACGGCTGCAATGACCTTGTGGAGGAGGGAGCAGGGTGTGCTGCACTGTATTCAAAGATGGCAGCAACAATTGCACCCACGCTCCTTGGCAATGTGACTTTTGTGCTCTTCTATAAAAAGGCTGAAACTATTTTCCAACTCCTTGAATCTGGGCTGATCTTATGACTTGCACTGATTAACAGAATGCAGAAGTGATGTCTCACACAACCCAAGCCTAGGCCTTAGAGGCTTTGCGGCTTGGACTCTCTTCTTCTTGGGATTCTGAGCCCATGATAGCATAATGAAGCTGAGAATAAAAGACAGTGGAGCAATAGAGGTCCAGCTATTCCAGGCATCATGGCTGAAGGCCAACGCATGGGAGTGAGGCCATGTGAGACTGGACACCCCCAAGACAGCCCATCAATGGGATGCCAGTGCGTGCATGAGCACAGCCAGTCCCACGCGGAGCAGAAGAAACACCTCTGACCCCAGCCCGAACTTCCAAACTACAAAATCTTAATCAAATCAATTGTTGTTTAGGCCACCAAATTTGGGCTTACACAGCAATAGATAAGTGATACACAGGGGATAGTCAAATAGCTGAGAGAATGGCCACGTGGCTGGAACATGGCCATGTGGCTGCAGACAATGCATTCAGAAAGCAGGGATGGAAGAGAGAAGAGGAGTGGAAGACACTGGAGAGGTAGGCAGGGTCCTTACCCGACCACATCCTGGAGGTCGTGTTAAAAAAAAATTGACCTTGGTTCTAAATGAAAAGCCACTGAAAGATTTGGGCTTGAAAAGATCGCTCTGGCTGAAGTGTGGGGAACAGAGTGGTGGCGTGAAGGGGGGGATGTAGAAAACAAGAAGGTCTTGCTGTTTTGCAGGGAAGAAGAGTTGAAAGCTTTAGCACAGCAACAAAATAGAGATGTGTGCAGATGTGAGGGTTTTTTTTTTTTTTTTTTTTTTTTTTTGACAGAGGTGTGATCTCAGCTCACTGCAACCTCCACCTGTCAGGTTCAGTTTTCCTGCCTCAGCCTCCTGAGTAGCTGGGATGACCACCATGCCTGACTGATTGTTGTATTTTCAGTAGAGATGGAGGTTTTGCCATGTTGGCCAGGCTGGTCTCAAACTCCTGACCTCAAGTGATCCACCCACCTCGGCTCCCAAAGTACGGAGATGACAGGCATGAGCCACTGTGCCTGGCCGAAGGATTTTTAAGAGGTAAAATCATCAATAATGAATTGGACATGGCTGGGAAGGAGAATGAAGCTATGAATGACTTCTAGCTTTCTTGCTTAGCCACTGGATATGCTGACGCTTCATTCACTGGGCCTAAAAGCCTGCCTAAACCTACCCAGGCCTCTGGAATATGGGAGGGACGAGGCAACAAAAAAACCATTGCAAGACTCTAGGGGCTGGGAAGTCTTAGGCAGGACACACTGTTCTGCCTCCTGACAGTTGATGGTCCTGGAAGAAGAGGACACGATGGAAGATGAGTGTCAATGGGGGGATTGATTTTCATCATTTTGGAGAGTCTTCAGGGTCACGTTGTTTTAATTACATCTTTTGATACACGTTTCATTCATACATTCAACTTTATCATTTAATAAACACTTTCACTAGACCCAGAACAGTGGCATATGACTGGAATCCTAGCAATTTGGGAGGCTGAGGCAGGAGGATTACTTGAGGCCAGGAGTTCAAGACCAGCCTGGGCAACATGGTGAGCCCCAGCCTCTACAAAAAAGAATTAAATTATTAGCCAGATGTGGTGGCACATGGTGGTGGTCTCATCCACTCAGGAGGCTGAGACAGGAGGATCACTTGAGCCCATGTATTCAAGGCTGCAGTGAGCTATAATGATGGCACCACACTCCAGCCTGGGTGACAGAGCAAGACTCAGTCAATCCATCCATCCATCCATCCATCCATCCATCCATCCATCCATCCAACCCTCCCTCCCTCCCTCCAATGATATAACATTACAAACACCTGAATCCCACCCCAGCCTTATAAATCACATTCCCCAGGGGTGAAGTTGAGGCACCTGGGGATATGTAAAAAGGACCCCCATGGGATTGAGATGTGTAGCCACATTTGGGAGCCACTAGCTTAGAAGGCTTTTAATATCATTTCCAGGGCTGTGATCTGATGACTCAATGTTACAGAAGCTGAGAGAATTTAAGCAGGGTCTGTGCTCTGCCGCAGCCTGGGCAGCTGGATAGTAGCTTCAGGGACCCCAGGAAGAGCCATGGCCAACAAGCATGTGGGGTGCCAGGTGCTGCCCAGGCCACCTGCTCCCCTGGGTGCCTGTCACTGAGGAGCCTAGGCAGTCAGGGAGGAAAGCAGGGGGTGGTTTGATCCTCTGCTATGGTAGAAGGATCCAAGCCATCAAAGCCAACATGACTGGTTCATTTATATTCGCTATTCTCATAGGCTATGGGCTCCAAACATTTTTGATGTTTCAAAATGTAAAGCACACTTTCTCCAATATGTTTACTTTGTTCATTTTTCAGTACATGCACATACTATTATGCTAATATCTTACACATGAAAAATTTATAGATATATAGAAATCCAAAAATTACATTAAAATATGAGTGCCCTTATTCCTCTTGTACCTCTAATGGTCCACATCATCTTGTGTACCCCACTTTGGAATCCACTGCCCTAAGAGTGAGGGGGCTGCTCTCACCCCATGCCCTAGAATTCCAATATTCAAGGTCTGGTCTTGTCTTATGACTTTTAGACACCAGCAGTTTCTCAAAAGCAGCAGGAAGTACCATTCAGGCATAAGTAGGTTTGGAGCCAAAATAATCTGATGAGAGGTTTCAATTGTGTCATTAGATTGTGAACTGATCATGTGAAAGCCACTTTTCCAGCGTTCTTCAAGGCATTGACGGGGGCTGCTCTCTCTTGAAAGAGCCTGCATGCTATTAGAGTAGGTACAGCATGTCCCCTCCCCTCACAACTTCTGTCACTCAAATTGAGCAAGATAGCTGCATATCCCAGAAAGAAGCCCAGGCACCACCCTCGCCACTTCCTCCCTAGGTGCCAACCCATCACCAAGTCCTGCAGATGATGCCTCTTCACTATGGCTCAAGTGCACCCACTCCTTTCCCATCCACTATGACCACCAGACCATGTCCTCCTCCCTCATCACCCTGGTACAAGATACAACCATCGCCCACTTGCACCACAGCCGTCACTTCCCAATCCGACTCCATCCAATCTGACCTCCACTCAGCAGCCAGGTGGAACTGATCATTCCACAGCCCTGCAAACTTCGATGGCTCCCACCACTCTGAAAGTAAATTCTCAATCTTCATGTGGCCTTCAAAGCCTCCCCCTGCAGCCTCATCTCTGCAGCTCCCCCCAACTCCATGATGTTTCCTTTCATCTTCCCTGTGCCCCACTCCTGCCTGGGACACTCCTCTCCCATCGGCCTAGTTAACTCCTGCTCAAACTTTGGCCTTCAGCTCCATCACTACTTACTCAAGGAAGCCCCAGATAAAAGCAGATTTCTCTGTGACATGCCAGCATAGTGCTTATCACAGCTGTAATTTTATGGGCCTGCCAGCATGTGAGTGGGAAAAAAGAATGGCTTTCTCCCTCTGTACCAGGCTGTTAGCTCCATAAGGACGGACCTGTGTCATCCCATGTCCCCACTGCCCAGCACCGTGTCTGAAACAGAAGTAAGCACCCAATGAGTTCTGAGTTCTTAATGAATGAATGTGTGCAGGAATGAATTTAGGAATGTTTTCTAGACCACGGAAGACAGACAGTTGCAGATCAGATCTGAACCACTTCTGGGTAAGAATGAATGGAGAGGGACTGGAGGGGTAAGTCCAGGGAGTAAGCAGGGAAAACATCTGGAGAGGGCGGTCTCTGAGGTGGGAAAGAGAAACAAAATAAAGAAAGGAAAAGGAAATAGGCTAGAAGGTACAATATGCAAGGCAGGGAAAGTTGAAGTAGATCAGCCAAGGGCCCTCATAGA
This sequence comes from Sapajus apella, assembly GCF_009761245.1. Classification (NCBI taxonomy): domain Eukaryota; kingdom Metazoa; phylum Chordata; class Mammalia; order Primates; family Cebidae; genus Sapajus; species Sapajus apella. The sequence continues at coordinate 48,834 of NW_022437028.1, forward strand.
ACTCAACAGCAGCTAGATCTGAGTCTCTTCCCAACCTCTCTTCCCACAAGCCCAGAACCGCCCTGGGGCTTCTAAGAATCCCCAGCACCCCTTCTGGTGATACAAATCCACCCTACAGCATGTCAATACCAGCCAGCCCAGCCCACCCTGGAATCAGTGGGGAGGTGTCCTCCAGCAGGAGCTGAGATACACCCAAGAAAGGTGAATCATTTCACTCTCTAGTGGGGAAAGGCCTCTGGCTGCACTTCTTCCAGAACTTATGCACAGGCATTCTCCCCCGGACCTATTTCCTCCTCTGTAAATGTCGGGGGGCTGTCTCTGACGTTTCCTTCAGCTCTGGCGTCTCAAGAGACCAGGGCTATGGTCTCTGCTAACAGAAAATGGCAGCTTGCAGAGGCTGCCTACCCCAGTGTTGACTTTCTTGAGGAATAATCTGGAGACTGCCAGGAATTCCCCAACTAATGAGTTTAGGAATGTTTTCTAGACCACAGAAGATAGACAGTACCGATCAGATCTGAACCACTGCAGGTTATACCAATACGTCGTTTAATTTGTGCAAAACTCCGTTCTAGGTAGCAGAAAGAAGTTTTGGAATCTTTTTCTTTGATTCCTTTTTTTTTTTTTTTAAGAGAGACAGGATCTCACGCTGTCCCCCAGGCTGGAGTAGAGTGTCATGACTGTTGCTCATGGTAACCTCAAACTCCTGAGTTTAAGCAGTCTTCCTGCCCCAGCCTCCCGCATAGCTCGAACCACAGCTGAACACCACCACGTCTAATTTTTAAATATTTTGTAGGCTGGGCAAAGTGGCTCACGCCTGTATCTCAGCACTTTGGGAGGCCGAGGCAAGCATATCACTAGGTCAGAAGTTTGAGACCAGCCCAGCCAACATAGTGAAACCCTGTCTCTACTAAAAATACAAAAAATTAGCTGGGCATGGTGGCAGGTGCCTATAATCCCAGCTACTTGGGAGGCTGAGGCAGGAGAATCACTTGAACCTGGGAGGTGGAGGATGCAGTGTGCCAGGATTGCACCACTGCACCCCAGTCTAGGTGACAGTGTGAGACTCCGTCTCCAATATATATATACATACACACACACACACATATAATATATATTATATATTTACATATATATTTTGTAGACACAGGGGTCTCACTATGTTGCCCAGGTTGGTCCTGAACTCCTGGTCTCAAGTCATTCTCCTGCCTTGTCCTCCCAGAGTGCTGGGATAACAGGCATAAGCCACGGTGCTGGGCTCTTCCTTTGACTCTGTTATCAGCAGTAGGAGTTGGCTTTGTCTTGGAGACCATTTTCCATGCCCTACAAGACAAGTGCCACCAATTCCCAAGAGGTTAAGATGAGCAGAGTTAAGATGCTGCAGACCTACAATCGCAGCTACTCTGCAGGCGGAAGTGGGAGGACCACAAGGCTGCAGTGAGCTGTGACTGCACCACTTCACTGCAACCTGGGAAACGGAGTTAGACCACGAAGAAACAAAGAAGGAAGGAAGGAAGGAAGGAAGGAAGGAAGGGAGGGAGGGAGGGAGGGAGGGAGGGAAGGAAGGAAAGAAAGAAAGGAAAGAAAAAAAGAGAAAGAAAGAAAGAAAAGAAAGAAAAAAGAAACAGTCCCCTCCCAAAGTTCCAAGACTGCCTCTGAAGTGCATGTGGGGACTCTGCCTTCAGAGAGTGGCCAGCACCCTGCCTCCGATACTCTCCTCTCTGCTCCTTTATCCTCCCCTCAGGGTCTGATGAAGCGGTCACATATGGCTCTGATGACAGCCATGGATGCCCCACTGTCCATCTCAGGAGCCTGCTCTGCAGCCCCTGGTTACCCAGTAACTAGGCAACTTCCTGCTAACCAAGGCTGAGCCCCCTGAACTCTATCGTCTTACAGCAAATAGTCCCCAACCTTTTTGGCACTGGGGGCCAGTTTTACGGAAGACAATTTTTCCATGGACTGGGTGGGGTGGGGATGGTTTTGGGGATGATTCATGTGCGTTCCATTTACTGTGCTCTTTATTTCTATTGTCATTATATCATAATAGATAATGAAATAATTCTACAACTCACCATCACATAGAATCAGTGGGAGCCCTGAGCTTATTTTCTGCAACTAGATGGTCCCATCTGGGGGTGATGGGAGACAGTGACAGATCATCAGGCATTAGAATCTCATGAGGAGCACGCAGCCTAGATCCCCCGTATGTGCAGTTCACGGTAGGGCGTGTGCTCCTATGAGACTCTAATGCTGCTGCTGATCTGACAGGGGCGGAGCTCAAGTGTCAATCACCTCCTGCTGTGTGGCCCAGTTCCCCAGTGCTGGTCTGTGGCCTGGAGGTTGGGAACCCCTGTCTTATAGGACACGACTGTCTCCTTCACAAGCACGTTTGGCTTTTCTCCCTGTGAGAGTGAAAACTACTGGAATTCCAATGGGAGAATTCCAAGGGAGCTGGCAGGTCAACCAGCCAGAAAGGGATGCAAAAAATAAAACCCTCTTGGCCAGGTGCGGTGGCTCACACCTGTAATCCCAGCACTTTGGGAGTCCGAGGAGGCAGGATCACGAGGGCAGGAATTCGTGACTAGCCTGGCCAATACAGTGAAACCCCATCTCTACTAAAAATACAAAAATTAGCTGGACATGGTGGCGTGTGCCTGTAATCCCAGCTACTCTGGAGGCTGAGACAGGAGAATCGCTTGAACCCAGCACATGGAGGTTGCAGTGAGCCGAGATCGCACTACTGTACTCCAGCCTGGACGACAGAACAAGACTCCATCTCAAAAATGAAATAAAACAAAATAAAACCCTCTCTGTGAAAGCTGTGGTCTATCTTCGGAAACTTTCTTCCTGAAAGCACATGCCGATAGATACCTGAAGTTAAAAGAGATTTCACCACTGTCTCTTAAAGTAACAGTGAAACAGCAGGAAACTAACATAACTAAGTCCATTTTGGTTTGAGGGACATTTACCCATTATTACATGCAGGCTAGGATAGTTTTAGAGCACTGATATAAAATGCAAAGCAGCAATCATATAATTTTGAAACTAACTCTGGGATTACAGGGGAAGTAGGTGCACCACTCTGTTTTGCTAAAGATTTACAGGAGCCTTGGGACCTAACCAAGGACGAAGAAGTTCCCAACCACTGTGGACTCTTGCTGGTGCCCAGATATCTGCGGTCCTCATTCACCTCTTGATCCCAAGCCCTGCACGCAGTTTCCCCATATCCTTTTCCCATAAAACCCTCCAGCCAACCTGAAAAACTTCAGATGGTAATTTAGAACACCAGTTCCCGGTTATCTTCTTGGTTTGCTAGCTCTCCAAATAAACCTGCTTTTGTTCCCACCAACCCTTGCCTCTCAAGTCTGGCTTTGGAGGAGCGAGCAGGTGAACTTGGGTTTGGTTAGTCTGGGAAAGACAAAAACAGAATTTTCACCAGGTTTTGCCATGTACCTTTGGAATACAGGAGGCAGAAGTTCATTCCTCTCTGGAAAGCCTGCATAGCGTATTTCCCAACTGTAAGCATGCCATTCTGGAAAAGGCAAGACTATGGAGACAATGAAAGGGTCGGTGGTCGCCAAGCATTGGGGAGAGGGGTAGGGGTGAACAGGTGGGTACAGAGGGGCTCTGGGGCAGTGAAACGACTCTGTATGATACCGCATGCTGGATCCACATCACTACAAATTTGTCTAAACCCATAGAATGTACAACATTAGGAGTGAACCCTGCCATAAACTGTGACTTTGGGTGATGCTATGTCAATGCAGGTTCATTGACTAACAAATGCACCCCTCTGATGGGGGATGTTCACAACGGGGGAGGCTGTGCAGGTGTTGAGGGGCAGAGCGTACAGGAAATCGGTGTACCTTCTGTTCCATTTTCCTACAAACACACAACTACTCTAAAAAAAATGGGAAGTTTTAAAAAGCTCAACCCTGACAAAAGGGTATGTGTGCAGGGAAGTCAGAGAGCCCCAGATTAAGTAATGCTTTGCTGGGTCCCTGCATGTTTGTGACCAGCACCTCCTGACATTCTGGCTCACAGAGATATCTGGGGCCACACAGGCTCCGGCAGCCCCTGTACAGGGGGTGGGCTGAGGACAGGTGGGCTTTCCAGAAACTTCAGCTCCAGGAGCCTCATTTGCATGGACTCCTTTCAAAGCCTGACCTTTTTATGTAATTTTGTGTCTGGAGCATCTCCCAGGCTGTGGAAGCATCAGACGCCATAGAACCCGAACGCCCTACACTGGGCGCTTCCCTGTTTTTTCCTTGAGGTGAGATGGAGCAGGGATCCCTCTTTGGAGCCTGGGAGTTCCTCCAAGCATGGATCTAAAGTAAAGGAAAACCTTGAGTTCCTTCAAGGGAAATTCTAGGCACCTAGCTAGCCCTAAGAATTCAGTGAGCAACTTGATAAACAAGAAGGTGTGGTGATTCCTCAAGGATCTAGAAATAGAAATTCCATGTGACCCAGCATTCCGCTTATTGGGTATATACCCAAAGGATTATAAATTGTTCTATTATAAAGATGCATGCACATGTATGTTCATTGTGGCACTGTTTACAATAGAAAAGACTTGGAACCAACCTAAATGCCCACCGATGACAGACTGGATAAAGAAAATGTGGCACATATACACCATGGAATACGATGCAGCCATAAAAAGCAATGAGTTCGTGCCCTTTGTAGGGACATGGATGAATCTGGAAACCATCATTCTCAGCAAATTGACACAAGAGCAGAAAATCAAACACCATGTGTTCTTACTCATAGGCGGGTGTTGAACAATGAGAACACAGGGACACAGGGAGGGGAGCATCACACACTGGGGTCTGTTGGGGGTGGGTAGGGGAGGGACAGTGGGGAGTGGGGAGGTCGGCGAGAGATAACATGGGGAGAAATGCCAGATATAGGTGACGGGGGGATGGAGGCAGCAAACCACATTGCCATGTGTGTACCTATGCAACAATCTTGCATGATCTGCACATGTATCCCAGAAATTAAAAAAAAAAAAGAAGGTAACAGTGGCTTAAACAATTGTCAAGGAAGTTAATCATGAGATGTTTCCTATAGAAACTAAAGATAATAGGCTGGGCGCAGCGGCTCATGCCTGTAATCACAGCACTTTGGGAGGCCCAGACTGGTGGCTCACTTGAGGTCAGGAGTTCAAGATCGGCCAGGCCAACATTGTGAAACCACGTCTCTACTAAAAATACAAAAAATTAGCCAGCTGTGGTGGCACATGCCTGTGGTCCCAGCTACTTGGGAGGCTGAGGCAGGAGAATCGCTTAAACCCAAGAGGTAGAGGTTGCAGTGAGCCAAGATTGTGTCGATGCACTCCAGCCTGGGCAACAAGAGAGAAACTCCATCTCCAAAAAAAAAAAGTCCTACTTTTTTAGGTCAAACCAGTGTATAGTTTCCATGTGTTGATTTACGACTTCGCCCGTAACCTCTGCCTCTCTGCCTTTAGAAACCCTTACCTGCAAGCCATCAGGGAGTTCAGGGCTTAAGCATGAGCTGCCCGATTCTCCTTGCTGGGCACCCTGCCACGACCAGCTCACTTTCTCTCGCTGCAAATGCAATGTACGTGTCTGGCTTTGCCAAGCCAGATGGGCAGAGCTATGCTGGGTTCTGTAACATAGACAGCGACGCTCCACTGCCGCTGGAGCGGGTGTCTCCCATGTCTTCCTTCGCACTGACAGGAATTCTTCTTTGTATCAGAAGGAAGTCACGCAGGAAGCCATTTAAATCCATTTACATTGATAAAAGCAACACTGGAGGAACTTTTAAGGCAGAAATTACGTAAATAACACCATCCGGTAATCCAAGCGCAGGCAAATTTTAGCTCTTTGTCTGCTTCAAAACAACACAGGCTTCTGGCAAAGAGAACATTTTAGTTTGTCACTTGCATCCTACCAATCATTTTCAGGGTTTCCTGGTAACTTTCTTCCCAGAGGAGCAAGCTACCCTTCCTGAAAATCAGGAGAATTATTCTCAGCGTTTCTCTTTGCCATGCTGCGGATGGTGAGTGGACTCTTCCCACTTTAAATGCACATTCTCTTTCACTGGCTTGGACAGTTGCATAATGGCTTTCCTCCTAAAATCCTTTTATAAAGATTCAATTTCAATCTTCTGCTTTATTTATTACTGCTTCTCAGAAATACGATTTACAAATATGGACCTCAAGACATATCTCAATTTAAGTACCATGGTGGTAAGAACCTCCAAATATATGGATTCTACTGCCAGTCAATGCCAGTCATTTTTCTTAATGCAAGACGAGGAATTAAGACGAAGTGTGGTGTGATGAGCAGATCGGAGGAGTCCAGAAACGCAGATTGAAAGCAGATCTATAGAGCCCAGAGGTAGGGTTGGGAGGACTTTGTTATTTTCTTTTGGTTTTTGTTGCTGTGATTATGCACTGAAAAGAATAATACTGGTTTATTTTCACCATTTTAAAATTCAGCCCAGGTGGGGCATGGTGGCTCACATCTATAATCCCAATGCTTTGGGAGGCTGAGCTGGGTGGATTGCTTGAGGCCAGGAGTTCAAGACCAGCCTGCGCCACATAGCAAGATCCCATCTATATGAAAACATTTAAAAATCAGCTGGGCGTGGATGCACATGCTTGTAGTCACAGCAACTCAGGCAGCTGAAGGAGGAGGATCACTTGAACCCAGGGGGTGAGGCCACAGTGAGCTATGACAGTACTACTGCATTCTCGCCTGGGCCACAGAGTGAACACCTGTCTCTAAAGAAACAAAAATAATAATGAATAGAAAGAAAATAAAATCCACCCCAGCCTATGACCGAGCCCGAGAGAGAGCTTGTGATTGTCATAGAGGATCAGGGCTTTGATGTTAGAAAACTGGCTAAGAAGTCCCTGGGTCAGGCATGTCTAGGTTGGCTGGCTTTGTTCTGTTCTCCCATCTCCTTTCCTTCTTTTTTTTTTTTGAGACGGAGTCTTGCTCGGTCGCCCGGGCTGGAGTGCAGTGGCACGATCTCGACTCACTACAACCTCTGCCTCCTGGGTTCAAGCGATTGTCCTGCCTCAGCCTCCTGAGTAGCTGGGATTACAGGCACGCGCCACCACGCCTGGCCTCTTTTTTTTTGTTCTTTTTCTCCCATCCGTTTCTCCCCTCTCCTGCATTCTGTCTCTCCTACCACCCAAGACTTCACATCTTCTTGCTCCCACTCTATTTCTGTTCTCCTGACTCTGACAGTTCAAACATTGGTCCATTAGTCCTTTCTCCACAACAGCTTCAGCTAAGTAAGTATGAAGCATTGGATTCTTCTTGGCATTCCCAGCCTGATGTGTTTAACTTTTAACAATTTACCTTCCTTAGTTATTCAATCCAATGCCATCCACATGTTTACTAAGAGCTCCAAGCGAAATGCTGCCAGGGATATGAAGATAATTCAGACGAGGATCTCACTGTCAGGCTCACAGCCTTTATTCTTTCCTGAGAGCTTAACATGAGGATGCCAGGAAAGTGCTGAAAATGACTTTAGAACCTTTGGTGTAGAAGCTGCCAGAGCGGGGACGGTGAGAACAGCGTATCCGCTCCCCTACCCATGCAAGTCCTCCAACCTTCTGTTGTCATTTTGGTGCATTTTGCCCGGGATTAAAGGAGTTGGTAGGGCACAATTACAGATAAACTATGTTTAACTCTAAAAGAAAAGTGAATTATATTTAATTCTGTGCCTTCGACACCAAAGGGCCAGAGATTTCAGACTGCGTACAGTGATCTGAAGAGGACTGCTCTGTCCACGTCCTTTAAAGAGCATAATTGGGCCAGGCATGGTGGCTCACAGCTGTAATCCCAGCACTTGGGAAGCAGGCGTGGGCGGACCACTTGAGGCCAGGAGTTTGAGACCAGTCTGAGAAACATGATGACACCCCATCTCTGCTAAATACAAAAATTAGCTGGGTGTGGTGGCACATGCCTGTAGTCCCAGCTACTCAGGAGGCTGAAGCAGGAAAATCACTTGAACCCAGGAGGCAGAGGTTGCATTGAACAGAGATCATGCCACTGGCCTCCAGCCTGGGCGACAGAGTGAGTGAGACTCTATTTCTAATGAATAAAGAGCATGATTGATGTCATATCATGACATCAATCCTTTTAAGCCAATAATTGTTTGAGGTGTTTTTTGTTTGTTTGGTTTTTGTTTTGTTCTTTAATCCAGAATTCAGCAGAATGGCTAGCCAATCTGAGGACCCCCACCAAGGAACTGAATCAGGACAAGTATGCAGTTTCTTCATCTCCCTGTTCCCAGACTTCATCCTCTTGCTTCTCAACCAAGCAGGAATCCCCAGACTCTAGCCAATCACCCATCTCCTTAAAAACCCCTTAAAAACTCCATCCCAAACCTCTTGGGGAGGCAGATTTGAAGTGTCCTCCCATCTCCTCATTTGGCTGACCAACGATCTTTCTCTGCTGCAACTCTGCTGTTTGAGTGTATTGGTATGTTATAGCACAGCGGGAAATTGAACTTGGAGGTCCTATAAGATGGCCCGTGAAATGTGATAATCCCTCACTCAAGGTCACAAAGCTTGGATCTGGTGCGCAAACATGAGTTCTGAGCCAGGACAGAGCTCCCAATTGTGGACAGAGTTTGAGAAGCACCTTGCAGCAAGCCACCAAGCCCAAGGGCCTGAGATTAGGAGCCAAGGTCAGGGTGGGGTGGGCTGACAAATGGAGAGAGATGCAGTGGTAACAGCTGGGTAGAACCACCCCTGCAGATGGGAGGAAGAGGATGAAGAGGACCCTAAAAGGCATCACCCAGAACTGGGCACCAGTGTGGGGCCCATGAGGCTCCATGCTTTCCACAAGCCCTTTTGTGACTTCATTGTATGGTATGACATTACATAAGGACAGTCCTGGAGTCTCAGCACTGGGTTCAAATCCCGGCTCTTGGTTGAGGTTAAATCAAAGTCATTGCCAATTACTACTGAGTTGCCCACAATCTGGAGCTAGGCCACATGGTTGCCTAGCTACTTTCGTGTCTGATCTTCAGTTTCCTTAGCCATAAAATGCAGCTGAGGGCCAGGCTTGGTGGCTTGTGCCTGTAATTCCAGTGTTTTGGGAGGCTGAGGCAGGAGGACCACTTGAACCCAAGAGTTCAAGACCAGCCAGGGCAACATAGCTAGACTCCACCCCTTTAAAAAGTAAATAAATAAAAATTATTTCTAACTTAAAAAAGGAGTGGGCCAGGCATAGTGGCTCATGCCTGTCATACCAGCACTTTGGGAGGCCAAGATGGGAGGAACACTCGAGGCCAGGGGTTTAAGACCAGCCTGGGCAACATAACAAGACCCATCTCTACAAAAATCTTTTTAAAACATTAGCTGGGCATGGTGGCATGCATGTAGTCTCAGCTACTCAGGAGGCTGAGGTGGGAGAATTCTTTGGTTCCAGGTTGCAGCAAACTGTGACTGAGCCACTGTACTCCAGCCTGGGCAACAGAGTGAGACCCTGTCTCTTAAAAAAAGAAGTAGCTCATGGCAGCAGCTGATCTGGGGGTTGAAATAAGGTAATGCATGGAACACTCATCAATGTTAGTAAATGATGAGAAAAACCAAGGTAGCCATTATTACTGGCCACGAGACTAGCTGTGAAGTGAGCTATTTCCTGAGTGGGAGCAGTGCTACCACCTCTGTGTGTGCCCACGGGAGGAGCAGAGGAAGTGAGGAAGTGATACCTGCTGATGTTGGCACAGGAGTTACAGGCTCACTGTGTGTCCCTCTGTCCACGTTCTGGTTTTCCCTGTCTTACAGCCTGCAACTGGGTGTGGGCTGTTTGCGGGTTGGGTCACTCCCTGCTCTGCCTCTTGTTCTTCCCCTGGACTGCCCCCAAGATACCTGGACTGCAGCCTGGCCTGACTTGCTGGAAGGTGAGCACGCTAAGGGATTTCCATGGGTGGAACTGCTGTCAAGTGGTGTCTGAGGGTTCACAGAGGCTTGAAGAGTGTGTACGATTACTTGGCACTGCTCAGGTCCATGGGGATGTGATCATGGCCACAGACATCCCTGGAAGCAGTGCACAGAGCACGGACTCCAGCAAGCAGAGGCAGTGCTAGGGGTAAGAGGCTTGCAGAAAACAAAGCTGTGGGCTTTCAGGGCCTGGAGGGGCCTCTGCCTGAAAGCCAGCCTACTCAGCGCCAAAGTTAGAATCGCTGGGGCTTGAAAATGGGAGGGACTCAACAGAGGACAGGAGAAGCTGTCACTCACACTCCTCTCCAGTTCTTGTGGGAGCAGGAGGAGCTGGGCAGGCTCTGAGGCCTTCAACTTGTCTCCCCATCCCTGTCGCTGTTTAAAAATAGCAGATTTGGGCTGGGCGTGGTGGCTCACACCTAAGGTCCTAGCAATTTGGGTGGTCGAGGAAGGCAGATCACTTGAAGTCAGGAGTTTGAGACCAGCCTGGACAACATGGTAAAATCCCATCTCTACTAAAAATACAAAAAAAAAAAAAAAAAAAAAAAAAAAGAAATTAAAAAAACAAACAAACAAAACAAAAACTGCAGTCCTAGTACTCTGGAGGCTAAGGCAGAAGAACCACTTGAATCTGGGAGGTGGAGGTTGCAGTGAGCCGAGACTGCACCACTGTACTCCAGCCTGGATAACAAAGTGAAACTCTGTCTCAAAATAATAACAATAATAAATAAATAAAGGTCTCCTTTTGGGACCAAGTCACCAAACATACTGTCTGTGGCAGGAGGCAGCTCATAAAGAAGCACAGTCCAGGCATAGGAGAGGTTCACTTTTATTACAGCCAAGATGAGGGGTGTGACCTATGTGATTCCTCTGTGAACTTGTACACGCAGGGAGCCACATCTGATAGACTAACATGCACTCAATGCTCAGGCTTGGCAAAGAGAAAAGAGAGTGAGAAAATAGCTATAAATTAAATTTAAACAGAGTGAATCTCACTCTACTCATGAGATAGAAACACACTGAGTCCCAGAGGAAGGTGGCGACCTGTGGCCAGGGCTGCTGGTGCTCCAGGAACAGCCCTGGTCCTGCCATGCTGAATGGGGTTCTCCTTTGCTTACTTCAACACTGAATGCTCCCAGAACCCTTCTTGGAGCTCTAGCTCATTCTTTTTGCATAAACTGCAAATAAATTCAACTAATTTTTTTTTTTTTTTATAAATGTGGGACTAGCCATTGGGTTAGAAACTATGGAAGTCAGGAAACATGGGGTTTCTGAAATTGGTTTTAAAATGTCAGTAAGGTTAGGACAGAAATGGTCTTCTGTTCCAGGATGGGCATATCAGAGCCCAGGAACTTGGGGGCAAAATGCCAAGTCTAGTCATTACTGATAGAACCTGGGAGGGAGGTGGCCTTAGGGGAGGAGAAATGTCCATATGGGAAGACCAGACATTCCAGGACATGGTGCCAGTCAGTGCTCCTGGTGATGCCAGATAATTAAAAGGCAGAGAAAGACAAGTACAGATCCCAGTTCACTTAGGACTAGGCACAAAATGACATCCACAACCATGACATGACCCTTCTATGTGAAACTGAGCCTGCAGGTTTGATATTTGCTGTTTGGTAAATTACTCCACCAGCTGACTTCACAACTGATGTCAAGTTTTTTCCTCTTCAAGTTTATTAATGTAAACATTAGGGCTTTGATGAGGAGGGGATCCTACATTAGGGCTTTGATAAAGAGGAGGTACTTATACACTGAAGAAATGACAAATCTCCGTCCCTTTTATTGAATGGCAATGTCTATTTTGTTCCCCCAGAACAGAAAGCCAGTAATACTCTCCTTGGGCTTCTAACGATCTGTAATAGTCCATTTTCACACTGCTATAAAGATACTAGCCAAGACTGGGTTATTTATAAAGGAAAGAGGTTTAACTGGTTCACAGTTCTGCATGGCTGGGGAGGCCTCAGAAAACTTACAATCATGGTGGAAGTGAAAGCCTTCTTCACAAGGCAGCAGGAGAGAGAGCGTGTGCAGGAGAAACTGTCAAATACTTATAAAACCATCAGATCTCCTGAGAACTCACTCACTATCATAAGAACAACATGGGGGAAACCAGCCCCATGATCCAATCACCTCCCACTGGGTCCCTCCCATGACATGTGAGGATTACAATTCGAGATGAAGTTTGGGTGAGAACACAGAACCGAACTGCATCACCATCCAGGAGCAGACCTAATCCACCTATCATGACACCTGGAGGAAGCTGCTGTCAGCTTTGGAGCCGGCTAACTCTTAGAGGCAAATGCCAGAAGCCTCCTGGGTACACCCAGTCCAGCCTTTTCTGCATCCAGATGTGGCTGTAAGATTTATTCCCAGCAGTAAATCTAGGTCTCAGTGAAGCACAACCCTGCCGTGGTTGAAAAGCCAGTGTGCATTCTCCATCCTCTTTTTTTCTGCTGCATGGAGACCTTGGAAGCCACCTGTTGATGGTGGAGGTGCCACAGTATGAAAGAGGTTGAAGTCCCTAAATGAACACCATGAAGGCTACCTGACCACCATGGAACATATTTTTTTAATTGCATTTTAGGTTTTGGGGTACATGTGAAGAACATGCAAGATTGTGGCATAGGTACACACATGGCAGTGTGATTTGCTGCCTTCCTCCCCATCACCTATATCTGGCATTTCTCCCCATGCTATCTCTCCCCAACTCCCCACCCACCACTGTCCCTCCCCTGTTTCCCACCAACAGACCCCAGTGTGTGATGCTCCCCTCCCTGTGTCCATGTGTTCTCATTGTTTAACACCCACCTATGAGTGAGAACATGCGTTGTTTGATTTTCTGCTCTTGTGTCAGTTTGCTGAGAATGATGGTTTCCAGATTCATCCATGTCCCTACAAAGGACACGAACTCATCATTTTTTATGGCTGCATAGTATTCCATGGTGTACATGTGCCACAGTTTCCCTGTCCAGTCTATCATCAATGGGCATTTGGGTTGGTTCCAGGTCTTTGCTATCGTAAACTGTGCTGCAATGAACATTCGTGTGCATGTGTCCTTATAGTAGAACAATTTGTAATTCTTTGGATATATACCCAGTAATGGGATTGCTGGGTCAAATGGAATTTCTATTTCTAGGTCCTTGAGGAATCACCACACTGTCTTCCACAATGGTTGAACTAATTTACACTCCCACCAACAGTGTAAAAGTGTTCCTATTTCTCCACATCCTCTCCAGCATCTGTTGTGTCCAGGTTTTTTAATGATTGCCATTCTAACTGGCATGAGATGGTATCTCAATGTAGTTTTGATTTGCATTTCTCTAATGACCAGTGATGATGAGCATTTTTTCATGTTTGTTGGCCTCATGTATGTCTTCTTTGGAAAAGTGTCTGTTCATATCCTTTGCCCACTTTTGAATGGGTTTTTTTTTTCCTTGTAAATCTGTTTTAGTTCTTTGTAGATTCTGGATATTAGCCCTTTGTCAGATGGGTAGATTGCAAAAATTTTTTCCCATTCTGTTGGTTGCCGATTCACTCTAATGACTGTTTCTTTTGCTGTGCAGAAGCTGTGGAGTTTGATTAGGTCCCATTTGTCTATTTTGGCTTTTGTTGCCAATGCTTTTGGTGTTTTGGTCATGAAGTCCTTGCCTACCCCTATTTCCTGAATGGTTTTGCCTAGATTTTCTTCTAGGATTTTTATGGCGTTAGGTCTTAGGTTTAAGTCTTTAATCCATCTGGAGTTAATTTTAGTGTAAGGTGTCAGGAAGGGTTCCAGTTTCTGCCTTCTGCACATGGCTAGCCAGTTTTCCCAACACCATTCATTAAACAGGGAATCATTTCCCCATTGCTTGTTTTTGTCAGGTTTGTCAAAGATTGGATGGTTGTAGATGTGTGGTGTTGCCTCCAAGGCCTCTGCTCTGTTCCATTGGTCTATATATCTGTTTTGGTACCAGTACCATGCTGTTTTGATTACTGTAGCCTTGTAGTATAGTTTCAAGTCCGGTAGTGTGATGCCTCCCGCTTTGTTCTTTTTGCTTAGAATTGACTTGGCTATGCGGGCTCTCTTTTGGTTCCATATGAAGTTTAAGGTGTTTTTTTTTCCAGTTCTGTGAAGTATGTCATTGGTAGCTTGATGGGGATAGCATTGAATCTGTAAATTACTCTGGGAAGTATGGTCATTTTCATGATATTGATTCTTTCTAACCATGAACATGGAATGTTTCGTGGAACATATTTTTACTGCACTAAGCCACTACTGAGATTTGGAGGTTTGCTTGTTCTAAGATCCAGAGTGACTTGCCCCCAGCACTCTTCATCTGCTATTTTGACTTGTAATATATAGAATTTTATTCACTTTATTATTATTTAGAAACGGAGTCTCTGCTCTGTCACCCAGGCTCAAGTGCAGTGGCACAATCCTAGCTCACTGCAGCCTCAATCTCCTGGGCTCAAGCAATCCTCCTGTCTCAGCCTCCCAAGTATCTGGGGCTACAGGTGTGCACCACCATGCCTGGCTGGTTTTACTATTTTTCTCTTTTTTTGAGATGGACTCTGCCTGGACAGCATAGGGAGACTTCCATCTCTACAAAATGCTTTTTAAAAAATTGGCTGGGCGTGGTGATGCATGCCTGTAATCCCAGCTACTTGAGAGGCCAAGGTGGGAGGATTTCTTTTTCTTTTCTTTCTTTTTTTTTTTTTGAGATGGAGTCTCGCTCTGTCACCAGGCTGGAGTGCAGTGGTGTGATCTCGGCTCACTGCAACCTCTGCTTCCTGGGTTCGTGTAATTCTCCGGCCTCAGCCTCCCGAGCAGCTGGGACTACAGGTGTGTGCCACCACGCCCAGCTACTTTTCATATTTCACCATGTTGTCAAGAAGGGTCTTGATCTCCTGACCTCATCCACCTGCCTCGGCCTCCTGAAGTGCTGGGATTACAGGCGTGAACCACTGCATCCAGCCTCTATTTTTCTTTTTTGTGGAATTGGGATGTCACTATACCACCCAGGCTGGTCTCAAACTTCAGTCTCAAGCCCTCCTTTTGCTTGGCCTCTCAAAGTGCTGGGATTACAGAAGTGAGCCACTGCTCTCAGCCCAGAGTTTTAAAATGCACACAGGAACACTATTCTTTTATAAAGATTAGGTATCCAGAAATAAGAGGCTTCCCTGAGGTTCTGACCAAACAATAATTTTATTTCTGTTTCTCTCTCAGAAAACAATTCATTTTTCAGCTTTCAGGAGGGCTGGGTATAGCACCTGGATATTGTAAATGTCACTGGCCCGCCCCGTCCCATTCACTGCTCTGCCCTGCTGGGGCCAGTTTGACATTGTAGAAATTTACGGGAATGGTAGCCAGCCGCGGAGTCGCTAAAGGGAAATGGTCTTTTAAATGTTTAAACGGTTGTTTCTGGTGTCGCTTTGTTCTTGCTCTCCTAACACCGGGTCCAGCGTATCTTCCAGGCCTGGGATCTGCTTGAACAATTCTAAAATGTCATCTCCCACCTGCTGCCTTCTGCTGCTGCAATCAGCTCGCAGCCTGGCTCCCACAGAGCCTTTAGGCAGAATTCATGTGCGCACGCTGCCCATTCACACGAACCTCAATCAGAAAGAGAGCCACCTTGGCCACAATAGGTTTCTCTAGTCTCTGGCTCAGAGAAAATATAGGAATGTCATTGCATTATCTTCAATTCACCCCTTTTTCCCCTTTGTAAAAATGCTGGGGTGTGTGTCTGGGTTTTTGGCTTTTTTTTTTTTTTTTTTTTTGCTTTTTAACAGTCTCGCTCTGTTGCCCAGGCTGGAGTGTAGTGGTGCAATCTTGGCTCACCACAACCTCTGTCTCCCGGGTTCACGCAATTCTCCTGTCTCAGCCTCCCGGGTAGTTGAGATTACAGGTGCATCCCACCACACCCGGCTAATATTGTATTTTTAGTAGAGACGGGGTTTCTCCATGTTGGTCAGGCTGGTCTCGAACTCCCAACCTCAGGTGATCCGGTGCCTCGGCCTTCCAAAGTGCTGGGATTCCAGGCATGACCACCACGCCTGTTTTTGCTTTTTGACAGAGTTGTGCTTTGTTGCCCAGGCTGGAGTGCAATGGAATGATCTCAGCTCACTGCAACCTCCCCCTCCCAGGTTTAAGAGATTCTCCTGCCTCAGCCTCCTGAGTAGCTGGGATTACAGGTGCCCGCCCCCATGCCTGGCTAATTTTTGTATTTTTAGTAGAGGCAGGATTTCACCATGTTGGCCGGGCGGGTTTTGAACTCCTGACATCAGACGATCCACCTGCCTCACCTCCCAAAGTGCTGAGATTACAGGCGTGAGCCTCGGTGCCCAGTCTGTGGCTGGGTTTTGATAGTTTTGAATAGCATTGATCTTGAAACCTTAAGGAACTATTGGCTTGGGGTCTCTCCAGAGACCACCACAGGTCTTTGTCCTGGAAAACTTGAAGCACCATTTATCCTATTGACTGAAGTTCATCATGTGTGACTCTCGCAAAACATGCCATGCGCTCCTGTATTTTCTTGCCACGCCTGGGTTTTATGAAGAACACTTGGGGATTAAGAGAAAAGCCTGTTCTTTGCACATTTTCCGTAGATTTAATGACAGGCAGGGCACTGCCTCAACAGAACCTGGAAAGCATTGGCCAATAGAAGGATAGAAGGAATAGAGAATATAGAAGAGGTTCTTTTTTTCTTTTCTTTTTTTTTTTTTTCAGATAGAGTCTCACTCTGCCGCCCAGGCTGGAATGTGCTGTGGCTTAGTCTCAGCTCACTGCAACCTCCCCCTGCCGGGTTCAAGCGATTCTCATGCCCCAGCCTCCTCCAGTAGCTGGATTACAGATTCCTGCCACCATCCACAGCTAATTTTTTATTTTTAGTAGAGATGGGATTTCATCATGTTGGTTAGGCTGGTCTCGAATTCCTGATCTCAAGTGATCCACCTGCCTCAGGCTCCCAAAGTGCTGGGATTACAGGTGTGAGCCACTGCGAATCTTGAAGAGATTCCGTAAAGGGAAATCTTTCTTAAAGATTTTCATCGCTAAGCACCTGAGGGAGTTGGCTCTCCATGAACCTGCAGCACGGCCTGTTATTGACCTTGGGGTCCTCCCATTCACAGAAGCCTCCATCTGAAAGACAGCCACCTTAGCCACAATGTGCTTCTCTGCTCTCTGGCTCAGAGAAAACATAGGAATGCCATTGCATTATCTTGGATGCATCCCTTTTTTCCTTTTGTGAATGGAGAGCCATTAAAAACCGCCTCTCAGAAAGCTACTGTCCTCGCCCATAGAAACACTTAAAACACTTGTTAAGTGTTGGACACTTTGCAAAGTTCTCTCTATTCCTTTATGCATTATTTTATTTCATTCCTACAGCAAGCCTGCAGTGGACTGAAGATCCATGTCTCCCCAAAGCGTTTTAGGTGTTTCCATAGGCTAGGACAATAGCTTTCTGGCCGGCTTTGGGGAAACGATTCTTTGGCAAAGTGAGATGCCTGGTTTGTTTGGGACATGGAGGAATGATGGTAACCTCTCTGGATCATTGAATGAGCATCAGCAGACAGCCCTGTGCTCCCAGAAACATGTCAACCCTGTCCCATGGTAGGGGGACAGCTGATGCTGGAGACACTGGCATCAGTTTCACTGGGACCTCCCAGCTGCACTGTAACCTCCAGCTGGAATTCTCTACCAAGCTTTGGAAGCTGCATCTTGCTGTCTTTCCATAACCACAGTTCCCTCTTCGGCCTCAGAAATGCTAACTACCTCATTACCATCAAGAACCTCAGCAGCATCTTCATCATCCACAGCAGAGAAGACTCATACACTTACCGTGCGTCAGACACTTTGCAAAGTGCTCCATACTCATTTGTGCATTATTTTATTTCATTCCTCCTACAACAAGCCTGGAAGGGACTGAATGTCTATGCCTCCCCAGAACTCGTGTGTTCAAATCCTGACCCTTTTGGTGATAGGATGAGGAGATGGAGGTCTTTGGGAGGTGATTAGGTCCCTTATGAAAGAGGAACAAGCCACCCCTCAATCCTTCCACTATGTGAGGGCATTGCAAGACAGCACAGTCTAGGAGCCAGGAAGTAGGCCTTACCAGACACAGAATCTGCCTCGATCTTGGACTTCCCAGCCTCTAGAACTGTGAGAAATCTATTTTTGTTGTTTATCAGCTACCAAGTGCATGGTATTTTATTACAGCCACTCAAGCAGACTAAGACAAAGCCCATGAGGTAGGTCCTTCTATAATTCCTGAGTTACAGATGAGGAAATGAAGGTTAACAACACCCAAGACACACGCCTATTAAGTTATGGCACCAAATTCATTCAAAACCTGGGTCTGCTTAACCTCTGTTCTCTTTCCCATGACACATACCCCCAGAAGTGTCAGAAGACTTTGTTTTTCTATGACCAAGCCTACCAACCCCTATATTCTGAGATTCTGGCTATTGGGATACAGATAATCTAGGCCATAGGTTCCCAATAGCAGACTTCTGGTCTGGGCTGGTTGCATCCCAACTCCCTGGGGGAGCTTCTGCTAAACCTCTGAGTCTATATCCCATTCCCTGAGGTTCTGATATATCAGGCTTTGGGAGGGGCCTGAGAATCTGCATTTTAACACAGCTAGGGAATCTACTTGTCAGGAGCCAGCCAGGTTTAAGATTCTTAAACCTCTATGCTGCAGACGCTTTTGGCATCTGGTAAAAACCATCCCTTCTCAGTATAATGTTTTTAGTTTTTGTTTTTTGAGACGGGGTCTTGCAATGTTGCTCAGGCTGGTCTTAAACTACTGGGCTCAAGTGATCCTTCCGCGTAAGGCTTTCAAGTAGCTGGGATCACAGAAAATAATGTATTTACGTGCATCAAATTAAACAAAATGGACAGGATTACTAAAGAAACCAAGTATGCTGAAATATAGTTATTGGTTTTTATAAATTATGACATAATCCATGTGCTTCTTTAGCATCTTAAATAACAAGATCTATTGTTGGGTTTACTGACTACTATAAATTTGAGAGTAGTCAAGAGGATGTTTAAGTGTTTCAAGATGGCCACAAGAGCTAGAATGTGATATAAAAATGTCTAGCCTTCATTCATTAGCGAAACAAATGCTAATATCGGTTAGAGATTAGGGAACATCAACATGTATTTTATATTTCCGACCAAGTTTACAGACTCAGATACGATCGCACACTCCTTGGAGATGCGTGGATTCCAAGCCAAGAGCCCCTGGTTTGGCGCTATGGGCAGCCACCATCTAAAAAAATGTGGAATACAGATTTCAAGAGACTTAGAGTAAAAATCTTTTTGCAAATACAGGTTTTACAAGAGGGAAAATCGAACCAAAAAGTGCTTGATTTTCATTAGCAATAAGAAGTCCGCATGGATATTTCGATCTCTTCTTTCTTGCAAAGGGACTATATTAAATGATGGATTTAAAAATTTACCGTCACTACTGGAGTGGAATAGTAACCACGAGACACCGCACTCATGCAGATCTTATTGGAAAAAATGGTGCACGATTTATCTTTTTGTCAGCCTCCTGGTATTCTAAGATGATTCTAAGACGAAAGTTATTTTTTTCCCCACTCTTGCTTTGTTTTGCACTTATCCTAATTTTCTAAATAACATGGTTTTCAGATTGCGAGAAATGATTATCCTTATTCAGAGCAAATTGTGCCGGAGATATATTCATGAAAGGGCTGCGATCTTCCCGCAATCAACCATCCTCTCCTTTGCCTTGTCAGAGCTCATCCCCCTCTGAAAGAGATTACCTAAAAGGTTCCAACAGATGAAGCAATAATGGAAATCTCCAAGTTGCAACCAAGAGCAATGCTTTATGAACCTCAGAAAGTTTGCTGTTTTTAGCTTTTCGGTATGTACAGCAGACAATAGGATTTTGCGCATGTTCACACAGCATTTAATAGATTAAAGCACTCCCTGCTTGCAGCTTTCGGTTGTGTGCTATGGTGTAGGTGTGTTTAAATGTTTCCCGGGCCACTCGCAATTATTCATCTCCATGGCAGAGGTAGCAGGGAGTTCATTCAGCCTCACTCCATGGAGACAGGACCTCCTCATCATCCTCCCTGTGCAATCGCTCAGTGTCAGAGACTCTGAAGGCAAAATAGAGATGCCAGCCTAAGAGGATGATGGACAGCTGTCATCTCCAGGATGCCAATGGGCACAGCCCAGATCATCTAGGAGAAGAAGATGGGGCCTCCGCAGACAGTTACATTTCTCTTAAGTGGCACACCAGACAAGAGAGCGCAGCTCAGTTAGACAAGGCTTCATCCTCCAGAGGTCTCATCAAAGCACCCAGTGCCATTCAAGTCTCCTCAAATGGTTTTTTTTTGTTGTTGTTGTTGACTCCTTTAAAAGAAAATAGTAACTTTTGTGGAAGTTTCTTTGGACTAGCTGCACCATAGGCCACACCCTAAGTTGAGCCACGGCGACCCCAGTGGCCCGCATGTACACCTCTGGATGTTAGAAAGTCTGAAGTAATGAGAAAGTCTGAAGTAACTGGAAAGCCACAAAAGGAGAAGAAATGACCAGCCCCTGCAGTGCCTAATTAGCTTTGAGACATTCTTCTATTGTTCCTTATTGCGGCCTCAACTGACAAGGCAACTGGACTTTTCAGCTGACCTTGGTCAACCTCGTGACTCCAGACCCTACGATCCCCTCCCAGCTTGAAAAAAAAACCACCCTGAATTGTAACTTCTGTAACTTCCCACTGCCAACCCAAACCTACAAAACCAAGTCCTATCCCACCGCCCTCTGCTGACTCTTTTCGGACTCAGCCCGCCTGCACCCGGGTGAATAGACAGCCATGTTGCTCACACAAAGCCTGTCTGTGGGACTCTTCATTCAGAGCGTGCATTTTAACACACAGTAGGTGTATATATTTATGGGGTACATGAGCTGTTTTGACATAGGCATGTAATGCATAATGATCACAACATGTGGAGAATGAGGTATCCATCCCCTCAAGCATTTATCGTTTATGTTACAAACAATCTATTTAAACTCTTTTAGTTATTTAAAAATGTGCAATTGAGTTGTTACAGACTATAGTCACCCTGTCGTGCTATCAAATAGTAGGTCTTATTCATTCTTTTTATTTTTTTTTTTACCCATTAACCACCCTCATCTCCCTGACACAGCCCCCTACTACCCTTCCCAGCCTCCGGTAACCATCCTTCTATTCTGTGTCCATGTGTTCAATTGTTTGAATTCTTAGATCCCACAAATAAATGAGAGTGTGCGAAGTTTGTCCTCCTGTGCCTGGCTTGTTTAATTTAACATAATGAAACAATGTTGTTCACCTACATAGTGTTACGGATTGCAGTATACAGAATCCAGACTTAGAGGTCTAACCTACTCTTTGGATGGCAGGTGCTAAAACCAGAATATGAAAAGGTCTGTCTTATTAGACCTTGACAAACCTACACTCTCAGACTCACTTCTCCAGCCATCCACATTGGACTTCACTGCACAGTCCGGTGTCCATTCTAACCTCAGGGACCGCCCATGCTGTGTCCGTACCAGGATGCCCTTTCCATCCACATCCCACCCTCCGTGCAAGGCCCAGGGACCCTCTTCCATAAGCCCTTTCCTGACCTCCTGGAGAGGGAAGGAGAGGGGAGGGGTACCCTCCTTTCTTCACGCACCACTCTAAGACTTGGCAGTAGCGTCAGAGGTGTCTGAACCAGAGCAATTCCATCTTGAATAGGGGCTGGGTAAAATGAGGCTGAGACCTATGGGGCTGCATTCCCTGCAGGTCAGGTGTTCTTAGTGACAGCATGGGAGGGGAGGTTGGCACAAGATACAGGTCATAAAGACCTCGCTGATAAAACAGTTGCGGTAAAGAAGCCAGCCAAAATCCAGCAAAACCAAGATGGTGATGAGAGTGACCTCTGGTCGTTCTCAAGGCTCATGATACACTAATTTTAATGCATTAGCATGCTAAAAGACACTCCCACCAGTGCCACAACAGGTTACAAATGCCACAGCAATGTCAGGAAGTTACCCTCTGTGGTGTAAAAAGGGGAGGCACCCCCGGTTCTGGGAATTGCCCACAGCTTTCCTGGAAAACTCATGAGTAATCCACCTTTTGTTTAGTCTATCATCAAGAAACAACCACAGAAATGGGCCAGCAGCAGCCCTCAGGACTGTTCTTTCTGTCTATGGAGTAGCCATTCTTCTATTTCTTTACTTTCTTAATAAACTTGCTTTCACTTTACTCCATGGACTTGTCCCTAATTCTGTCTTGGGCAAGATCCAAGAACCCTCTCCTGGCATCTGGATCGGGACCCTTTTCCAGCAATATTAGTCCTGCTCACTTCACCAGATGGAGCAGATGGTCTGAAATGCTGGCTGAGCACAGGACAGCGTGCAGGAAATCCCAGTCTGTGACTCATCTACCGAGTCAGTGCTGAGCCATGCCCCAGCCTCCCTACCTCCACTGACCCTTGTCCTCCCTGGCAAGCCCCTGGCCCCATGGTTTTGCCCTGGCCACATTCGGGAGGTCTCACTCTGACCTCCGGCTTCTGTTCTTCTGGTTCTCTCATTCACTTACTCCCACTAAACCTCTTTGGAGGGAAGCTCTCAGGCTACTTGATGTCTGCAATAAAAAAAAATAATGGCTGGGCGCGGTGGCTCACGCCTGTAATCCCAGCACTTTGGGAGGCCGAGCTGGGTGGATCATGAGGTCAGGAGACTGAGATCATCCTGATCAACATGGTGAAACCTCATCTCTACTAAAACTACAAAAAATTAGCTGTGACACGCCTGTAGTCATAGCTACTCGGGAGGCTGACACAGGAGAATTGCTTAAACCTGGAAGGCAGAGGCTGCAGTGAGCCGAGATTGTGCCACTGCTCTCCAGCCTGGAGCCTGGAGACAGAGAGAGACTTCATCTGAAATAACAATAATAATAATAACCAAGTAATGAGATCTAGCACCTAATGGTGTTTCCAGCACTTTACATTGATTAACTCCTTAAATTTGATCACATAATAACATGATGAGTTACGTGCTACTGTGCTTCCCATTTTATAGATGAAGAAACTGAGGCACAGAGAGTTTAAGAAAACAGCTCCAAGTCATCCAACTGCATCCTGGCTTGAGCTGGGATTTGAATCCCGGCTGCCTGCAGGCACTGCTGCTCTGTTTTTGCTGTCCCTTTCTCTTCTTTTCCCCCCAGCTTACAGTGTGCTCCCCCTCACTTCCACACCCTCTTACTCTGTTACCCGTTGCAACACTGACCGCTCACCGCACTGACATGGCAAAACCACAGCCTGGGATTGAACCAACCACCCACATTTTCTGGACTAATATCCCAACGACTACGACTGGAGAAAAATACAGGCACACAGACTTACCACTAACCATGTGTGTCCCCAAACCTGAACTGGCCCCTTGATCCAGCCAGAAAAGCCTGATTTCAAAGCAAGATTTTAAGTGCAGAGTATAGTGAACAACAATGTATTGTGTAGTTCAAAGATAGCTAGAAGAAAGAACTTGAAATATATCCAATACATAGAAATGATACATACTTGGGTGATGGATA
The DNA here is from genome assembly GCF_009761245.1 of Sapajus apella. Taxonomy (NCBI): domain Eukaryota; kingdom Metazoa; phylum Chordata; class Mammalia; order Primates; family Cebidae; genus Sapajus; species Sapajus apella. The sequence goes on from NW_022437028.1 coordinate 72,327, forward strand.
GACACCAAATGCCCTGATTTGATCGTTAAGTCTCCCTGGAAAACTCCCTCCTGGGTCTCCACTGCAGCGATTTCAGTCTTTGCTGTTTTTAGATCTCCCATCACTCCTTACTTTCAGCTCACGATGTCACCTGCTGTTTACTGGAGCCAAAGGAAGCTGCCCAGTGGGAAGCTACTTGGTCCTTAATCACCAAACCAGTTTCCCTCCACTGGAAGCAGATGCCTATCTTCCCCCCTGTTACAGGGGAGAGGTGGCCATTCTCCTGTGTGTTGAGTCTGTCCATCCTCCTTCCTTGGGAGCCTCTCCTGCCTGTTCCCACTGCCTCTTCCAAGTCCGTCATCTTCCCCAGAGAACTGCAGTGGCACCCTAATAGCCTCTCTGTGTCCCCTGCTCCCTGCTTCTGGCCATGAGCCACTTCTCTTCCACAGCAAGAGTTTAAAGCACAGAGTATAGAGAATGACAATGTACAGCGTATTTCAAAATAGCTAGAAGAAAGAGCTTGAAATGTACCCAATACATAGAAATGACACACACTCAGGTGATGGACAGACACCAAATGCCCTGACTCGCTTGTTACGTCAGAGGCGTTTGGCCCAGGGCGACTCCATCTTGAATAGGGGCTGGGTAAAATGAGGCTGAAACCTACTGGGCTGCATTCCCAGGAGGTTAAGGCATTTTTGATCACCGGGTGAGACAGGAGGTCGGCACAAGATACGGGTCATAAAGACCCTGCTGATAAAACACATTGCAGTAAAGAAGCCGGCCAACACCCACCAAAGCCAAGATGGCGATGAGAGTGACCTCGGGCCGTCCTCGCTGCTGCACTCCCACCAGTGCCATGGCAGTTTACAAATGCCACGGCAGCATCAGTTATCCTATGCGGTCTGTAAAGTGAAGCATGAATAATCCACCTGTTGTTTAGCACATCATCAAGAAATGACTATAAAGATGGGACATCGGCAGCCTCAGGGCTGCTCTGTCTGTGGAGTAGCCATTCTTTATTCCTTTAATCAACTTGCTTTCACTCTACTCTGTGGACTCGCCTTGAATCCTTTCTTTTCTGAAACCCAAGAACCCTCTCTTGGGATCTGGATCAGGACCTCTTTCCAGTAGCAATTACACATTCTATGCATGGACCAAAATTCCCCCTGTACCCCACAAACATGTACAAATGTAATGTGTGAAACAAAAATGAAATTCTAAGGCCCCTCAACCATCTGAATGGACTTCCTCCTCAGCCACGGCTATTTTAAAATGTAACCTGAGAGACTGTTTCAGGCCACGATGGGAAGTGGGGGTCAGACAGGCCGCGTGATACCTCTCCAGCATTAACAGCAATACAGACTTTAAGTCTGATGAGAAACATTTTACAACCTCTTCTTGCTAAAGCCTAGTACTTAAAACCTTCCTCTGCAAATAAAAACTTGGGTCTTCATAATCGTTCATCTTGACCCAGGCATTCCTTTTTATTGATCCGAAGTCTTTAGATAAACTCAGCCAATTGTCAACTGGAAACATTTTTAATTGACCTACAAGCTTGAAGCCCCCCCCCAACCCGCTTCGAGTTGTCTAGCCTTTCTAGACCAAACCAATGTATTTCTTTTCTTTTTCTTTTTCTTTTTTTTTTTTTTGAGACAGAGTCTCTATCACCCAGGCTAGGGTGCAGTGATATGATCTTGGCTCACTGCAACCTCTGCCTCCCAGGTTCAAGCCATTCTCCTGTCTTGGCCTCTCCAGTAGCTGGGATCACAGGCATGCACCACCACACCAGGCTAATTTTTGTATTTTTAGTAGAGACAGAGTTTCACCAAGTCGGCCAGGCTGGTCTCGAACTCCTGACCTCAAGTGATCTGCCCGCCTCAGCCCCCCAAAGTGCTGGGATTACAGGCATGAGCTACCATGCCCAGCCTCAAACCAATGCATTTCTTAAAGGTGCTTGATTCATGTCTCATGTCTCCCTAAGGTAGCTGCACCCCAACTACCTTGGGCACATATTCTTAGGATCTCCTGAGGGCTATGTCACAAGCCATTGGTCACTTGTATTTGGCTCAGAATAAATCTCTTCAAATATTTTACAGAGTTTGACTCTTTTTGTCAACAAATGTACCCCTCCTTCCAAAAGTGCAAATCTGACCATGGCACTCCCCATCATCGGCGGCTCCACATCGCTCTTAGAAGGTCTAAATTTTATCAATAGTACATGAATAGAAAGATGGAAGTACCACACTGGCGACTCCAAAAAGCGGGGAGCGAGGAAGAGGGTGAGGGTTGCAAGATGACCTATTGAATACAATGTTCACTATTTTGGAGATGTGACTGCCCAAGGGATTCTTCCTGCCCAGTGCATAAAGAGAGACCACGATATTGTAGTGGAGAGAGTTTACTAGACACCAGGCCAGTCATGTCATGTGGGAGATGCCGTTCACACTCAAATCATCTTGTTCAAAGCTCGCAGGTTAGGGGTGTTTCAAAGGCAGTTTGGAGGAAGGGGTCGGGGTGGCCAGGTGACAGGTACTTGCTGCTGATGGGTTGGGGCAGAGATGAAACTGTAAGAGGTAGAAGCTGCCCTTGCTTCTGGGTGGGGCTGCAGGAGTGGTTCAGGTGGAGCCATGGGTGTCAGAAATGCAACAAAACTGGGAAAGATGTCTCAAAAGTGCAATTTGTAAAAGCCGTGTTATCTGCAGTAGTGATTGGGGAAGCTGGGTTACTCAGACTGGGTACTAGAACTGGAATGGGTATTAGGATGACTGAGGTGGATACTAACACTTAGGGTGGGGTGCTAGGACTTGGGGTTGACCCTAGGAGTGGGTTGGGTACTAGAACTGGTATGAGTACTAGGACTTTGGGTAGTACTAGAACTTGGGGTGGGCACTATGACTGGATTGGATACCAGGACTAAGGGTGAGTACTAGTACTTGGCTGGTCCCAGGACTGGGGTGGGTACCAGGACTTGAAGTAGGTACTAGGACTTGGGGTGGGTACTAGGACTTACGGGGGTGGGCATCAGGATTGTGATGGAGACTAGGACTGAGGTGGGGACTAGGCCTTGGAGCGAGAGGACCTTGCAAGCCTCAGACCCAGGCAGGGCTCCACTGTGATGTGGGTGCCCCTCCAAGCAGGAGCTGGGCCCTCACCCAAGCTCTCCAACCCCCTGTGTCTCTGCCTTGCCTGGGGCTGGCTCCCTTCACAATGCTTGATGTCACTGAGCACATGACTGCAAACTGAAAGCAAAAGAATGTGCTTTGTCCTTTGGACCCTACCTGCAAATGCCAATTATCCCCTGGATTCGCCAGCAGCTGGCAGGAATGAGTGAGAGGCTTGACTCTCAGATGACTCACTTCCTCTCTGGTATTTGCAAGGAAGCGAGTAATGAGCAAGCAGAAACAGAGCTTCAAGAACAAATTCCACCCTACAAATGCTGCGAGAATCCTCTCGGGGCCCTCAGAGGGCAATGAGGCATGTTATATGAAGATTAGCAGAGAGAACAGCAATCCCCTAAATAAATAAATGACGAGCCTGTAAATACTGACAGCCGCATTCACTTCCGCGGCGGGCCACATTCCCCTTTAACGCTCCTTGCCTGGTAAAAGAAGTTTGCTTCTGAACAAGCAGGATTTGGGGAGAATTCTCCCCAAGCCATCAGCCGACAGGAGAGCTGTCCAGGCCCCCAGGACAAACTGCCTACCCTCAGCCTGCCTCTTTGCAGAGGGTCAGGGTAGGCAGGCCATGGTTTGAAGACCCCAACCTATGATTTTATGACGCAAACTCCCCACATTGCACTAGAGTGTCCCGCGTTGGGAAACCTTCGCAACCTAGAGCCCGGGCTGGGTACTAGAATTGGGGTGAGTACGAGAACTGGAATGGGTACTATAACTGGGGTGAGCACTAGGACTGGGGTGGGTACAAGTACTGGAGTGGATACTAGGACTTTGTATCCACTGCGCTTGGGAAGGGGTGAGTGAGAATGGCAGGCACTATGTTTTCTTCACTGCCATCTTCCCAGTGCCATTCTTCGTGAACCACATTTAAGCACCCTCCAAAACTAAATAAGCAATCTTTTTTTTAAATTTAATTTTTAATTTTTTTTAGACAGAGTCTCACTCTGTTGCCCAGGCTGGAGTGCAGTGGGTGCGATCCCGGCTCACTGCGACCTCCTGCTCCCCGGTTCAAGCGATTCTCATGCCTCAGTTTCCTAGGTAGCTGGGATTACAGGTGTGCGTCACCATGTCCAGATAGTTTTTGTACTTTTAGTAGAGACGGAGTTTTGCTATGTTGGCCAGGTTGGTCTTGAACTCCTGTCCTCAAGTGATCTGCCCACCTCGACCTCCCAAAGTGCTGGAATTACAGGCCTGAACCACTATACCTCGCCAAGATAAATAATATTTTGATGCAATATGTAATAAATCAAAAATCGTGTAGAAAATCCATGATGAGCACAATGTCCGAAGTTGAAATAAAGACAGGTTCCCTTGCTCACAGTCCTCACGCTGGTCTGGGCCCCGAGAAGAGTTTCCACCAATCCTTTCCACTCACTGCATTCTGGTTACATTTTCCATCTCTAGCGTGCTCCCAGATTCTCTCCTTGCTCTTGTTCCCAACACACACACAGACCCACAGATGCATTAGATGCATTCAGCTTCGCTGACAGTGCTTGTGCTGTTGAGCTTGGTCGTAGATATCACTCTACTCACCCAAGTCAGACCAGGGGCCCTCATGGACACTCTCACCCCATCAGAGCACCTACTGTCTTCTGTCTTTGAGGCCTAAGGCTGAATCTTGTGCAATAGTTGAACCCCAACACCGGGCAATCATATCACAGGAATGAATGAATGCCTGCACAACTTGAAATAGGGCAGCTCTCAGTGCTCCCAGCACCCTGGCGTTGGTTCCAGGGATAGAGCTCACAGTGGAAAAGAAGCCTGCTCCACAGTACCAAGGCTTAGCTGGACACGAGGCTGTTCCTTATCTGGAACCTTAATGGTTCTTGCAAGAACATCTCCTCAGATTTCTGAAGACAGGGCTCTCTCAGCCCATCTTTTTACTTTCTTTTTTATTTTTAGACTAAACATCTCCAGGTCCTTTAAAGACTTCTTTAAAGGACTGGATGCAGTGACACACACCTGACATCCTAGCATTTTGGGAGAACAGGACCAGAGAATTGCTTGAGGTCAGGAGTTTGAGCACAGCCTGGGCAATACGGCGAGACCCCGGTCTCTACAAAAGAAAGGAGTAACTTTGCTGGGTGAGTTAACCCATTTAGATGCTAATCTCTTCTGAAAACACCAACACAGACACGCGCAGAATTAATACTTAATCTGAGCACCCAGTGACTAGTGAAGCGGACCTAGGAAATTAACCTTCCCAGTATTGCACCTCAGCTCAAAACCCTCCCACGGTTCCCACCCTGCTCAGGATACACACCAAAATCTACATGATGGCAGACGGTTCATCCTCCCACTTCCTTCCCTGGCTTCCTCTCACTCTCACCTTTGCTGATGCCACGCCAGCCACAGTGGCCTCCTTGCTCTTCCTCAGCTGGACCAAGCTCATCCTTGTTGAAGGGCCTTGGAATCTGCCATCCCTCCCACATGGAATATTCTTCCCCCAGAAGTCCAAAAGATTTGTTCCCTTACTTCATTCAGATTTACTACTTAGCTGAGGCATGGTAGCTCACACCTAAACCCAGTGCTTTGAGAGGCCAAGAAGGGTGGATTGCTGGAGCCCAGGAGTTCCAGACCAGCCTACGCAGCATAGTGAGAACCCTCTACAAAAAAGTTAAAAATTAGCTGCATGTGCTGGTATGTAGTCCCAGCTACTCGGGAGGTGGATATGGGAGGATCACTTGAGCCCAGGAGGTGGAGGTTACGGTGAGCTATGATCACAGCACTGCACTCCAGCCTGGGCAACAGGCAGAGACCTCAAAAAAACAAAAAACAAAACAAAAACAAAAAAAACACAAGTGAAAGTAAAAATAAAAGATTTACTACTTAAACACTTCCTTACACCACAAGATTCCCTGGCCACAAAATGCAAAACAATCTCCTCTCTCCCATCCAATCTCTGTCTTCTTTCTCCAAATTATATGTTTATTTGCTCACTGTCCACCCCAACAGGCAGAAATTATATCTCTTCTGCTTCTTCCTGCATTTTCAGGGCCAGAACAGGGCCCGGTACCCGGTAAGTGCTCACTGAACAACTGTTGAATGAATAAATGTATTGAAGTACCTATACCCTAATTTATCAGCATCAGCACATACTATTCTTGGGTAGGATTCTAACAACGTGGGCTATGTCAAATTTGCTTCTTTTCTTTAAATCCGCAATGGCACTTCTCCCTTGGGTCCTCAATATCAAGCTCCCTGCTTTCTGGATTGCACTGGACGATACAAACACTTGGTCCTGGCTGTTTTCAACTTCTGTCGAATTGAGTCTCTGGCCTGCCTCTCAGTATGAGGTGCCCTGGTATTTTTAGAAGAGCACTTCTTGTGTGATAGTGAGGGCCAATTACACCAGCTGCCTCTCTGGTTATGTTTCCATTTGCTGGCTGGTTTTTACATTCCATGCAAACACTGATGAGATTGCCCACTAAATGGGTACGAGTCCTAACAAGCATCAGTGAAATTCCGGTTCTGAGTGTCCTTGGCCACCACAGCTACCCGGTGAAGCTCATTAGGGTCCATGAAAAAAGATGGAAATGCAGCATCAGCCAGACAAAAAGAGGTCAAGGAAAGACGGAGGGGCACACTGCACTGGGGGCCTTATTGGTGTGTTAGGGCATTGCTGAGACCTTCCTCCTCACTGGATGTCCTGAGTTTATCCTTGGCTTTTTTGGCATGGGAGCTTTGCCAAGGGAAGGGGTTGGCTTCAGTCTCAGCATTGCCCCAGATGTCTGGATCCTGGGATAGTGACCTTGGGTGGTGACAGTCCTATGTCTATCCAGCAGGCCTGATAGTGCTGGAGTCAATGCACAGTTACAATTTAATAAACATGGGCTAGAAGGAATGAGAACATGGGGAGGGTCTATCAGCTCAACTGTTTAGGTGATATCGTGAACCTGGCAACTTTGGCCTGGTGTAGTGGCTCACACCAATAATCCCAGCCTTCTGGGAGGCCAAAGTGGGAAGACTGCTTGAGTTCAGGAGTTAGAGACCAGCCTGGGACATACCGCAAGTCTGCATCTCTATAAAAAGTTTAAAAATATAATCCAGGCATGATGGCTCGTGTCTGCTCTCCCAGCTCCTCGGGAAGCTGAGGCAGGGGGATCGCTTAAGGCCAGGAATTCAAGACTAGCATGGGCAACATAGTGAGACCTCCCAGCTCCCAATTCTGCAAAAATAAATAAATAAATAATTAGTTAGGGCAGGTGCCCACGGTCCCTGCTACTCGAGGGGCTGAGGTGGGAGGACTGTTTGAGCCCAGGAGTTTGAGGGTACAGTGAGCCATGATTATACCACTGCACTTGAACCTGGGTGACAGAGCGAGACCCTGTCTCAAAATACAACTGAAAAAAAAAAAAAATTAGTGATTTTAGATAAGCTTTAGGGGATTCCCCAAACCAGCTCCCAGGATTGTCAGACGATGTTCTGAGTTTGTACTGTAGATGTCATAAGTAGATGTCATCCGATTCTCAAAGTGACCACTGACCTCAAAGCACGAAGCACCGCTTGGTTATTAAAAGAACACGGTATGAATGTGGCCCGCAGGACTGTGGGCCGGCTCCTGGCTGAAGCAGCTTGATCTGCCTTCCTGCCTGGCCTCCCCTCTTCCTCAGCCCCCCACTCTCTGCTAGAACCCTAACTTGCCATTGGCCACTCCACGTGTGCCATGCACTTCCTGCTTGGCGCCTCTGCCCGGGTTCTCTCTCTGAAACAGTCCTTCCTTCTTCTCCACCAGCCAACTCCTTCTGGCCCTTCTAGACCCCTCAAGGCCCTGCTTCTCTCCCCTCAGTGCCCCAAGATAGGGACATGGTCTACGGACTATTGCCCATCCAAAACCCGTCGGAATAGTGGTTCGGATGCAAATGGTAAGCTTTATTTTTATTTTTTGAGACAGAGTCTCGCTCTGTCATTCAGGCTGGAGTGCAGTGGCACGACCTGGGCTCCCTGCAACCTCTGCCTCCCAGGTTCAAGCAGTTCTCATGCCTCAGCCTCCCAAGCAGCTGGGATTACAGGTGGGCATGTACAGGTGTACATCTAGCTAATTTTTTATATCGAGTAGAGACAGGATTTCACCATGTTTGCCAGGTTGGTCTCTAATTCCTGACCTCAAGTGATCTGCCTGCCTTGGCCTTCCAAAGTGCTGGAACTACAGGAGTGAGCCACCTCACCTGGCCAATTCTGAGTAAGCTTTAAAAGCATTGGCTGGGCACGGTGTCTCATGCCTGGAATCCCAGCACTTTGGGAGGCCAAGGCAGGCAGATCACCAGAGGTAAGGAGTTCAACACCAGCCTGGCCAACACGGTGAAACCCCGTCTCTACTACTAATAAGAAAATAAGCTGGGCGTGACTGTAATCCCAGCTACTTGGGAGGCTGAGGCAGGAGAATTGCTTGAACCCAGGAGGCAGAGGTTGCAGTGAGCTGAGATTGTGTCACTACACTCCAGACTGGGTGGCAAGAATGAGACTTTGTCTCAAAAAAAAAAAATGCATTTTTAGCGATTCGACAGAGAAACTTTATGTCATAATGTTGGTTGAATCGAATGATAAAAACGTGGAGCTTAGCGTTTGGTTCTTTTCTCCTATCTTATTTTTCTAGGAATTCATTTTTACCATACTTTACAAAAGAATCATTGTGTGACAGACTGAAAATAAGATCTGGTCCTTCACTCTACATCAGTGTCTCCCAACCTTTTTTTTTTTTTTTTTTTTTTCCTTTTTCACCCCCTTTTAACCCTTTTTAGGTGTTTTTTCCCCTGAGATCCCCTACCTGCTCCCACCATGAAATTTTAATAACACAGAGGTGCTGCCTATCTGCTTGCATGCTGTATGTGTATCTGTGATTTACACGTGAAAAGAGTAATACTCTTTTGCACCCCCCTTCAAGAACCAATTTTTGCCCTGTTGGGGGCCGTATTGCTCCAGATAAGGAGAGAGGCCATAAATAGTTTGAAAAGAACTGTTGTGGTCTTAGGGGAGCTGGCTCTGCCCCAGGAGGGATGTGGAAGTCTACGGGGGTGTTCTTGGTAGCTGAGAGCTGAGTCAGAGCATTGCAATATACATGTTATTGTACTTGACCTTTCTTTTATTTCACTTCTCCATTAGAGTTAGGGCATGACAATGATTTGAATAAGCAATTCAAGGGCTGTAGGTGTAGTGGCTTTGTCATCTATTGTCTCCCTGACAGGTCTTGTGGTTCTTCGGCAGATGAAAAGGAGGAGGAGGCCATGGTTGTACCTCTGTTGATGGCTCACATTGTTCTCACTCCTCTGGTCATTTGTTCTTTGACTGCCCACTGCCCGCAACTACGGTATCTCAAGGCAGCCACAGTAAGACCTGAAGGCCATCTGGAAAGGCTGTTTCTTCCTTTTCCTTTTATTATTACTATTTTTTGAGACAGAGTCTTTCTCTGTTGCCCAGGCTGGGATGCAATGGTGCAATCATCGCCCACTGCAGCCTCAAACTCCTGGGCTCAAGCAATCTGCTCCCGGAAAGGCGGCTGCTATAGTCTGGGTGACCTAGCACAGCACAATCAACTGCAGAAGCACCTGTTTGGGAAACGCCCCTTTCTCATAGACATACTTTAATGCACACAGCGTTGCAGAGATGCTAGGGAGATCACGCTGCATTCAGCAGTGAAGCCCACTTAACTCTGTTTAAGTCACAGGCTTCCAAGTGTGTCTGTTCACAGAACTCCTTTATTTTTTGCAGAAGACCTACGACAACCCATGAAAGTATGTTCCAAGCCACATACTTTGGGGAAAAACTGAGCCTGAGGGCTCTTTTTTAAAAGTCATGCTCCTTTACCCTGAGCTCACAAATGATTGGAAGTCAATGGATAAGCATCTGTGCTGATGCAGAAAGGCCTGAGGTTCCTGGGGCACCCAGGCCTGGCCATCCAGACCCCATCACCCAGCTTTGGCCACCCATGGAGCAAATCTGAGGAACACAGCAGCTCCTGAAGCCATTAGCTCTAAGCTGTACTCATTCTCTCTCTGCAAGGCTTAGCATGAGAATAAGCAGACATCAGAAACTCAACTTCATTCCTTGACTTCTCTTTAATCAAAGGTGGATTCGTTCTACCCTGAAGACAGAACGAGTCTCACTTCCTCTCCCCTTGGATAATAGACAAAGGAAAGGAACATCACAGAAACTTTCAGGGCTCAGGGCTCCTGAGCTGCCCAGATGGTGTATTCTTCCAGAAGAATCTTTAGCTTATGTCCCTAAATAGTGGTCATTCATCTTCTAGAGCAATCATCTTGAAAACAAAGAGGTAAGCCTGAGTTCAAAGCAACAGCCTTTTAAAGATGCCTGGACTCAGGGTTAGAGAATATTGTAAACAGGGTTTGCAGTTTGCTGGGGGTGCCACAGCAGAGTCCCAAAGACTGGATATTTAAACCACAGAAACGTACTGTCTCACAATTCTGGAGGCGAGCAGGCTAAGATCGAGGTGGCCACAGGGCTGGTTTCATCTGAGGCTTTTCTCCTTGGCTTAGAGGTGGCCATGTTCTCCCTGTGTCTTCACCTGGGCTCCCCTCTGCGTGCATCTGTGTCCTGATAGCCTCTTCTTACGAGGACACCAGTCATATTGGATCACAGTCCACCCCAATGACCTTTTTTAACTTCATTCTTTAAAGATCGTATCTCCAAAGACAGTCAAATGCAGAGGGACTGGGGATTAAGGCTTCAACATATGAATGTTTGGAGCACACAGTTTCACCTGTAACAGATGGGAAAGGCATCTGGTCTCCCTAGTTTAAGTCTCAGAGAAACACAGACTGTCAGGGCTTTGGAGACTGTTGAAGTCATGTGTTTCATAAACTGGAAAAGCAAGGTGCTGAAAGGAGAAGTACCTGCCTGCAGTCACGAGGCCCGCGGGCTCTGGGCTCCAACCCAGGGATCCTGAGGGCCAGTCAATCAGAACCTTACCAGGCTTCCATTAGACAATCGCCCCACCCCCAACAAAAAAACACCAAAAAATTACAAGCAATTTAAAAAGAGAGGAGGAGAAAACATACATTTCTAAGGACAAGGCAAATACTTGGAGTGTGGTTTTATAAAGGCTGGAGACCAAAGAAGTGACATTGACTTGGTCAGGTTCTTCAGCTGTGGTTTTCAAAGAGCGGTCCATGGGCATCCTGGGAGCATTCCAGGGCTTCACCAGGTCTAAATGATTTCTGTAATTATACCACGATGCCAGTTACCTTTTCCCCTTTCATTCTCTCAAGCGCATACAGTGGAGTTTTCTAGAGTCCACATCGCATGGGTGATGCCGTTGTCATTGCTCTAATGATGAATGAAATGTACGAGGCAGAAACAAGAATCCGCCTGCTGTCTACAAGGTAAAACAATGCCGTATTCCTTCTAATATTTTTTGTTTTGGAAAATACAGTTATTTCTCACAAAAAAATGCCTGATTATGTTAACCTGGAATAGGTTTATGATCGCCGCTTTTGAATGACTTAATGCATAAATATTTTTAAAGTTTTTCATTTTAATTTCTAATTTCATTTTAATTTTTCCTATCGTAAAAATCGATAGGACACACAATAAACAAAAGCTCTTTGGGACTGTCCATCATTTTTAACATGGTAAAGGGGTGCTAAAACCAAAGAATTTGAGAAAGGACATTTGACAGCAGCGAATGACACTTACTGATAACGCCTTCATTTTTCTCCATTCTCTTTTATGCCATTTCCCCCACCTTGCAATTGGTTTCTTTTAAGGCCAGTTTCATTTCCCTCAGGCCCTAGAACCCCGTGAGTGCACTGGCCTCACAGCTGCTCTTCCCTACATGACCCTCCCTGGGTTATGCTCTTCTGCTGTGGTCTTCAAAGTATGGCCCCATGGAACCCCTGGAGATCCTGAGACCTTTTCAGGTCCTAGGCTCTGGCGTGAGGACACTCAGAGAAAACGGCCACTGGACAGCTCCCTAACTCCCCAGTCTTCACCCCATTCATCTTCGAAGTGCTGTCATCCATCTTAACCTGGAGCCCCATGTGCTCTGGGTGTTGACAAATACAGGAAATCAGCACCTCACTGCTGACCCCAACTGTAAGCACAGAGTGGGACAGCCACCAGTATCACAAAGCCATAAGGCAGAGCCCTGGGTGGCCTTGTCTTCTGTCCCGTCTGTGACAGGCCTTGTCCTGTCTGGCTTCCTTGACATCCTGGGGGATAGTCTGAGCTGTCATTCTGACCAGGATTTGGGGGGCCCATTGGTTCACTATAGGTCCATATTTTGGGTCTTTAAGCAACTCAAGGTTTTGTCCTGTCTTTTGCCATTGTCTGGTGATGGGGGAAGGGAGGAGAAAGATGGAAATGCAGGTGAAAGGGCAGGGGAGACTGCACGTTCGCGTGTGTACACATGCTTGCACACCATGGCTGGTGCTTCCTAAGCACCTTCATGCCAGGAGAAACAAAACTACCACTGAGGACAGGCATGGGGGCTCACGCCTGTAATCCCAGCAATTTGGGAGGCCAAGGCAGGAGGATCACTTCAAATCAGGAGCTCAAGACCAGCCTGGCCAACAGGATGAAACCTTGTCCCTGTGCCTATTAAAAATACCAAAAATAGCTTGGTGTGGTGGCGTGAGCCTGTAATCCCAGCTACTTGGGAGGCTAAGGCAGGAGAATCTCTTGAACCCAGGGTGCAGAGGTTGCAGTGAGGACGATCGTGCCACTGCCCTCCAGCCTGAGCAACAGAGCAGGACTGTCTCAAAAATAAATAAAATAAAATAAAAATGAAAAAAACTGCCACTGAGAGCAGAAACAAGCACTTACACCTACTAAGGGCTCCCTCCGAGCCAGACACTGTTTGAGTCATTTGTATGTATGTGTTTATTTAAACCTCACAAAATCCCTGGAAAGCAGATATGATTCTTCTCATTCTGCCAATGAGGAAAAGGAGGCACAGAGAGATTAAGTAACTTGCCTAAGGCCACACAGCTAGTAAACCGCAGAGCAGGGTTTGCATTTGGGAAGTTTGATGCTTCTCACTGCTAGGCACACAGAGAGAATATGATATGCTCTCTCAGGGAACTTAGGAGCTCAGTCTGAAAGTGGGGATAAGTTTCAGACCCAGGAGATGGGAAGTGGCAGGTGAATCGTGCGTGATGTAGGCCAAATACCACACTCACTCAGAGAGAACAACTTGACCTTGAAGAAGGTTAAGATGCTGTCCGGAGAAGATGGTGAGGAGGGAAGAGGCAGGGTCAGTGAGGAAAGTCTGGGCTTGAAGAACATGATTCATTCCCATGGAAATCCCTCAAAGTCCAGCACAGGGTTTTGTAAGAGATATTCTAAACGTTACCAAGAGCACTACTGCCAACTTCCTGCTACCGATAGTGCCTAAAACGCGCCTGGGAGAATCTGCATTTATGGAGGACTGTCTGGAGAGCCTCTGTCTTCCCAGTCCGTTCACCTCTTCCCATCTCTAACCAGGCCAGAAGAGCAGTGTCAGGCTACAAGCAGGAGTGACAGAGGCCAATCCAGAAGTTGTCAGGTCAACTCGGAAGAGCTGCTGTCTCAGATCCTAAAGTGACATAAAGAGAAACTTCCTGTTGTCACAGGCAAGACAGAGGTCCGGGACAGTTGATTCATTCAAGATTAAAGCCAGCAGAAACTGAAAGAGACAACAGTGAGAGTAAAGACAGACACCCAGAGGGCTGGCAGGTCAGGCCACTCAACCTAGAGACAAGAAGATATCTTTGAAGACTCAGGATTCCAGCTGGTTTCACTGAGTAAGTCTTAAAGGCTTCCGTGACCGGTGTTTGGCTTGATGCACGTAACACTTGGAAGAGTATGACCTCATTTTCTATGTGAGAAAAGCCCCAGAGGAATGCCTAGGATGTCTGATACAGCGGAGCAATCTCTTATTGGTAGCCTGCAGAACAGGCCTTCTACCAGCCCAATGGCAGAGCCGCCATCTTGCCTATTCTAGGAGTTCCATTTATGCATTCTGTGCTGGGTCTCTGTTCCCCTGTGGGTGTGCTCTTAGGCTGTGCAGCCTGTGGTCCTGCCCATTGGGCTCTTTGGTTGAAGGGTCATCACTCCAAAGTACCAAGAGTTGGAAAGTCTCTCCCAGAGAGGGAGCTGCATAGATTACGGTGTGGGGCTTACTGGTCTCTCCTCTCCAAGGAAGGAAAAACAAGCAGATGACAAGACATTCATCCAGGAATGAGACCCTCTTTTTTGTTGTTGTTGGTAACAAATGAAAAAAATTGAACCCCACGGCCCATAATCAAAAGAAAGTTACTTTCCTCTTCTAAGGAAGGAAGGCAAGAGCCCTTTCTTAGTGACACAGTATGTGGTAATCTGGAAGAGAGGCAAAGGGAACTCCTTGATGCACAATTAAAGTGTGCATCAAATAGGGTTCAATTTCTACCCCAGATTGTTATGATTTTATCATGGTTATCAAAAATAGAAGAAAAACGCTGTTTTATCTATTGCCCATCTAGCCTAGGATGTTAGGATCTTATCATAGTTGTCAAAAACAGAAGAAAAAATAATTATTTTTATCCATTGTCCATCCATCCATCCATTCAACCATCTATCCACCCATCCACCTATCCGTCCATCCATCCATCCATCCACTTATCTATCCATCCATCCCTCTATCTATCCATCCACCCATCCTTCCACCCATCCTTCCACCCACCCACCCATCCATCCATCCATCCATCCATCCATCCATCCACTTATCCATCCATCCCTCCATCTATCCATCTACCCATCCACCTATCCATCCATCCACCCATCCATCCATCCAACCACTTCTCCATCCATCCATCTACCCATCCATCCACCCACCCATTCATCCATCCATCCATCCACTTATCCATCCACCCACCCATTCATCCATCCACCCATCCACTTATCCATTTACCCACCCACCCATCCATCCATCCATCCATCCAACCATCCATCCATCCATCCATCCATCCATCCATCCATCCACTTATCCATCCACCCACCCATCCATCTACCCACCCATTCATCCATCCAATTATCCATCCATCCATCCACTTATCCATCCATCCATCCCTCCATCTATCCATCCACCCATCCACCTATCCATCCATCCATCCATCCATCCACCCATCCATCCACTTATCCATCCATMCATCCACCCATCCATTCACTCACCCATTCATCCATCCATCCATCCACTTATCCATCCATCCATCTACCCATCCATCTACCCACCCATTCATCCATCCACCCATCCACTTATCCATTTACCCACCCACCCATCCATCCATCCATCCATCCAACCATCCATCCATCCATCCATCCAATTATCCATCCATCCATTCACTTATCCATCTATCCATCCCTCCATCTATCCATCCACCCATCCACCTATCCTTCCGTCCACCCACCCATCCATCCACTCACCCATTCATCCATCCTTCCTACAAATATTTCTTGAAGGTAAATGTCATACCAGTCATCATGCTAGACTGGTCACGTGATACATTGATAAATAAAACAGACACAGATGCTCTTCTTCGAGAGCTTCTAACTAAGAGAGAAGAAAGCTAATGAAGTAATTATAAGTATTTAGAGTACACTGAGAAGAAGGGAAAACTTCTGGAGGCCACAAGAGCATGAATGTAAGGCAAGGGAGAAAAATTGAAAGGAGCTCAAAAAAAGAAAGTATGTTTACAACGGAGTTGTTCAGGCTGGATTAATAGCTGAGCAGCTAAAACTCTCTTTACCTAAGGATACAATTAAAATATGGGAATGCTATATTTCTCATGTCTGCATTTGAATATATGACTTAAGCTATAATTAACCAGGTTTTTCAAAAATGCAACTCCGTGTAATGGGACCCATATCCTGTCTCTTGGGCTATTTACTAAATTCCCTATTAGCAACTAGACAAAGACCATTGTCCCACAGGCAGTAATTTGGTCTTCACTGTGATCTGAATTTACAAGCCAATGTGAATTGAGAATCAGAATAAACCTGATATTTATCCAAAGGGAAAAAATGCTTGCTGATGCCAGAAAAAAAATGACAACCAGAATAGCTGAAGAGGTCAGCAGAGACTTGACGCTGACAAGGCTTTATGCTTCTGACAATGATTCCTTTTCTGTCAAAAAGGTTTGGTACATAAAGAAAAGATAAATATTTAAGGTGACAGATATCCCAACCACACTGATTTGATCTTTGAAAACTACATGAATACATTAAATTATCACATCTGCCCCAAAACTGTGTACATCCATTATGCATTAATTAAATAAAGGTTTTGTGCCTTTTTGGGAGGTTAATTCCAATTTATTTAAAATTTATTCTCTGAGTGACGAGAATGGTATCAGAAAACTTGTATTTTAAAAAAAGTTTTTATGACTATAATTTTTAAAATTTATTTATTAAAAACAGAGTCTTGCTCTGTCACCCAGGCTGGAGTACATAATCATAGATCATGGAAACCTCAAACTTCTGGGCTCTATTCTACCAGAAGTACAAAGAAAAACTGATACCAATCCTACTGAAACTATTCCAAAAAAATCAAGGAAGAGGGGCTCCTCCCTAACTTATTATATACAGCCAGTATCAGCCTGATATCAAAATCTGGCAGAGATGCAACAAGAAGGAAAACTTCAGACCCATATCCCTCATGAATATAGATGCAAAAATCCTCAACAAAATACTAGCAAACTGAATTCAGCAGCACATCAAAAAGTTAATACACGATGATCACATAGGCTCTATTGCTGGCACACAAGGCTGGCTCAACATGTGCAAATCACTAAATGTGATTCACCAACTAAACAGTCAAAAAGCAAAAGCCATACAATCTTCTCAACTGACAGAGAAAAAGTTTTCAATAAAATCCAACATCCCTTCATGATAAACACCCTCAAAAGACAAGATATCAAATGAACGTACCTCAAAATAATAAGAGCCATTTATGACAAACCCACAGCCAACATCATGCTGAATGGGCAAAAGCTCAAACCATTCCCACTGAGAACTGGAACAAGACAAGGATGCCCACTCTCATCACTCCTATTCAACATAGTACTGGAAGTCTAGCTGGAACAATCAGCCAGGAGAAAGAAAGAAAAGGCATCCAAACAGGAAAAGGAGGTCCAATGATCTCTCTTCACTGACAATATAATTCTATTATCTAGAAAACCCTGAAGACTCTGCCAAAAGCCCTGAGTGGATAAACGACTTTAGCAAAGTTTCAGGATACAAAATCAATGTACAAAAATCAGTAGCATTTCTGTACACCAACAATGTTCAGTCTAAGAGTGAAATCAAGAACACAATCCCACTTATGATAGCCACAAAAAAAATGAAATACCTCAGAATACAGCTAACTATGGAGGTGAAAGAGCTCTACAAGGAGAACTACAAAACACAGTTGGAAAAAAACAAGAGATGACAGAAATAAATGTATATCATTCTATGCTCATGGATTAGAAGAATCAATATCATAAAAATGGCCATATGGCCAAAAGCAATTTACAGATGCAGTGTTATCCTATTAAACAACCAATCTCATTCTTCATGAAATCAGAATAAATTAACTATCCTAAAATTCATATGGAACCAAATAGCCAAAGCAATCTTGAGCACAAAGAACAAAACTGGAGGTATCAGACTACTGGACTGGACTTCAAACTATACTATAAAGCCACAATAATCAAAACAGCTTGCTACTATAGATCAATGAGCAGAATAGAAAACATAGAAATTAAACGCACACCAACAAGCATCTGATCTTTAACAAGGCTGCCAAAAAGAAACAATGACCAAATAACTTGTTATTCAATAAATGGTGCCAGGATAACTGGCTAGCCATAGGCAGAAGATTGAAGATGGACCCTTATCTTTGACCATATACAAAAATTAACTCAAGATGGATCAAAGATTTCAATGTAAGACGTGAAACAAAATTCCTGAAAGACAACCTAGGAGATACTCTTCTCAACAACAGCCTTGGCAAAGAATGTTTGGCTAAGTCCTCAAATGCAATTGTAATAAAAACAAAAATTGACAAGTAGGACCTAATTAAACTAAAGAGCTTCTGCAAAGCAAAAGAAACTATCAACAGAGCAAACAGAAAACCTACAGAATGGGAGAAATTATTTGCAAATTATATATCCAACAAAGGCCTAATATCCAGAATCTATAGGGAACTTAAATAAATCAACAAGCAAAAAGCAAATAGCCCCATTAAAAAATGGGCAGAGGACATGACCAGACATCTCTCAAAAGAAGACCTATAAGTGAGCCAACAAACATATGAAAAAATGGTGAGCATAACTAATCATCAGAGAAATGCAAATCAAAACCACAGTGGGATACCATCTCATACCAGTCAGAATGGCTATTATTAAAAAGTCAAGAAACAGATGCTAGCATGGCACTGGAGAAAAGGGAATGCCTACACACTAATTTAGGAATGTAAATTATTTCAGCTGCCATGGAAAGCAGTTTGAAGATTTCTCAAATAACTTAAAACACAGCTACCATTCGAGCCAGCCATCCCATGACTAGGTGTCTACCCAAAAGAAAATAAATCATTCTACCAAAAAGACACACACTAGTGTGTTCATCACAGCACTATTCACAGTATCAAAGACATGGTCAACCCAGGTGCCCACTAATGGGAGAATAAAGAAAATGTGTTACATATACACCATGGAACACTATGCAGCCATGAAAAAATGAAACCATGTCCCTTGAAGCAACAGGAATGGAACTGGAGGACAGTATCCTAAGTGAATTAATGGAGAAACAGACAACCAAATACTGCATGTTCTCACTTATAAGAGGGGAATTAAATACTGAGAACACATGGAGATAAACATGGGAACAAGAGACATTGTGAACTACTAGAGAGTTTGGGGGTGGGTGGGTCAAAAAAACTATCTATCGAGTACTATGCTCACTCCCTGGGTGATGTATTCCATAGTCCAACCCCAGCATCACCCAACAGTCCCATGTAACAAATCTGCACATGCACTTCCAAATCTAAAATAAAAGTTGAAATACAAATGAATAAGTCAATAAATAATACTGTATAAATAATATTTAAGACATAATTATGTAATTGATATATAATCACATATACACTAATATATAATAGAATTATATGTAGCATAATTAATATATTATTTATATATAAATATAGTTATTAGTATTGTGTGTAATTAATAGATATTAATATATAATATATTTGTATATTAGCTATATAACTAGATATTATAATAATTATATATTATATTATAGAATATAGAATATAAATATCTGACATATGTAACACATAATTATAATATATAATTTATTTATTTATATTTAATAATTGCCATTTATTATCATTTATAGTTTAATTATTGATTTATAACTAATTATTAAATAATTAATATACTAATCTACGTTACCTATTAATATATAATTTATATAATATAAATGATATAATAGAACATATAAATATAATTATACAGTAAACATAATTATGTAATATTTATACATTATAATCATAATATATATGTTTTAATCATAATATAGTATATATATTATAATGTATTACATTATATATTATGATTGTAATTATATAATTATATTATATATAAAGATTATAAGTATATAATTATATATAAATAGGAAATATATAAACTGCACATCCAACAAAGACCTAATATCCGGAATATTGGATTATATAATTATATGTATTATATATATTTATATTACAATAATGTGTTAATATATCAAATATTTATTAGTTATTCGTTGCATATTAATATATAATTAATAATATTTGCTATATAAATAATAAAAATAACAGTTAAAACCATCTCCAGGAGAGAAGCACACAGCTGGAAGGGAAGAAGACCCGCAGTTCATAGGTTAAAAAAGAGCCAGCAGGAGTGAGGCTGAGGAAGAGTGAGCACAGAGAAGCACTCAGGTCCCCAAGAGCACAGGAGGAGAACGGACCTGGAACTCACGTGTCTTCAAGGTCAGTTTGAGACGACTGTGAACCGCCCACCCCAGGCTCCAGGAACAGACCCAGACTCCAGGCAGAGCCCAGACTTCACCACCTGCCAGAACCATGTTCTGATCTTCACGATTTACAAAGTCCCACTCTCTGATGATCTGAGAGAGACCCCCATCCCCACTAACTGCGAGCTTGTCTGTAGGGACATTCCTTCAATCTTACAGATGCTTGGCCTCGCCCAACCGAGAACCACATTCAAAACTGGGACCAAGGTTTCTGAATCCAAATTCTGGGCTCCACCTGCTGCCTTGTGTTCCACCTGCCCTGGACAGAGGTGGGCAAGATGACACCTCGTCCCCCACTATCCTCGGGGAAACCTCCTTCCTTTCCTCCTGTCAAGCTGGGCGGAGGCTAAGCCTCTTCTCATGGTCTCATTCATTAAGAGTTCCTTGGAGAGAAAAGGGGCTGGTGCAGAGTAAAAAGTAAGAAAGCACTTTGTGGCCAGACGCAGTGGCTCGTGCCTGTAATCACAGCGCTTTGGGAGGTCAAGGCGGGTGGATCACTTGAGGCCAGAAGTTTGAGACCAGCCTGGCCAATACAGCAAAACCCCATCTCAACTAAAAATACGAAAATTAGCCAGGCATGGTGGCACATGCCTGCAGTCTCAGCTAGTTGGGAGGCTGAGGTGGAAGTATCCTTTGAGCCCAGGAGGCACAGGTAGCAGTGAGTTAAGATTGCGCCACTGCACTCCAGCCCGGGGAACAAGGCAAGCTGTCTCAAAAAAAAAAAAAAAAAAGAAAAAGAAAAAGAAAAAGGGCATCAGGTGCTTTAATTTACTGAACAGGCTGGAAAAGCCACACCTGGGGCCCATGATCTCCATATCAGTGACTTGGAGGTCTCTCTAGCAGACAGAGGGCCAGGGATAGAAGTGACTGAGCCTGGGACAAGGGAAGCCGAGCAGGATAGCAAAGTGGAAGCCAGTCTGGATAAAGTCCCAGTTGAACCTCTGCAGCTAAAATTAAATATGACAAAGGGCCTGTTGAGTTACATGAGGCACTCACTGGCAAGGGGCCTCCGCAGGCTGTCTGCCGAAGCTCCAGCCTCACCAGCTCCCCAGCACGTGCCTTCCACCACAAGCTGCCATAGTGGTGCTGGAAGATTCTTGCCAGTCACATTGGTCTTGAAACAAGCCACCGTGGCAGCAAACAGTGACCCATGCCCTCCTTAAGGAGTACTAGAAAGGTGAGGATGGACATCATGGGCTGAGTATCCCTTATTTGAAGTACTTGAGACCAAAAGTGGTTTTAGTGGTTTTCTTGTTTCCCTTCCTCCCTCCCTTCCTTCCTCCTTTCCTCCCTTCGTTTCCTCTCTTTCTGTTTCTCTGTTTCTTTCCATCTTTCTCTTTCTCTTTTTTCTCTTTCTTTCATTCTCTTTCTCTATTTCTTTCTTTCTGTTCCTGTTTTTTCTTTTTGTTTCTTTTGTTCTCTCCCTTTCTCTCAGTTTCTTTTTCTCCTTTTCTTTCTTCCTTCTCTCTTTCTCTCTCTCCTTCTCTCTCCCACCTCTCTCATTCTCCCTCCTTCCCTCCCTTCCTCCCTCCCTCCCTCTTTCCCTCCCTCCCTCCCTCCCTCCTTTCCTTCCTTCCTTCTTTCCTTTATTCCTCTTTGTCTCTCTCCCTCTCTCTCTTCCTTCCTTTTTTTTTTTTTTTTGAGAAACGGTCTCACTCTGTCACCAGGCTGGAGTGCAAAGTGTGATCGCTGCTCATTGCAGCCTTGAGCTCCTGGACTCAACCAATCCTTCCATCTCAGCCTCCTGAGTGGCTGGGACCACAGGCATGCACCAATATGCTTCGCTAATTTTTTTGGAGATGAGCTCTTTCTGTGTTACCCAGGCTGGTCTGCAACTCTTCAGATGTATTTCAGATTTTGGCTATTGTCAAATCTGGGAATATCTACATTATATTTGACAGGCTGAGCATCCATAATTTGGAAATCTGAAATCCAAAATGTTCCAAAGGGCACCTGTTTGAGTCATGTCTGTGCTCAGAAAGTTTCATATTTTGGAGTATTTTGGATTTCAGATTTACAAATTAGAGATACTCAATCTGCTCCCTATGAATGATTTCTTGGCTCTCTCTAGAAGGAAAATTTCGGTCGATCCAACTTAATATGATCACACAAGTTTGGGGGTTAGGGCTTTTGTTTTGTTTTGAAATACTAATTTTGTTGGTGACAAATCTGAATAGTTCTATCATAGAATCCTGAATGATTAGGACTAAAATAAAATTAATAGGTCTTACAGTAAGTGATCCAGATCTGAAACAAATCACAGTTCTTGCCTCTCCATGTCATGAGCTTTTTGATTGATTGTTTGTTTGGGTCTCATTCTGTCATGCAGGCTGCAATGCAGTGACTCAATCATAGCTCACTGCAGCCTTGAACTCCTGGGCTCAAGGGCTCCTTTCGCCTCAGCCTCCCGCGTAGCTGGGACTATAGGTGTCCATCACCATATCCAGTTAACTAAAATAAAAGCATAGAGATGGGGTCTCACTATGCTTCCCAGGCTGGTCTTGAACTCCTGGCCTCACGCAATCCTCCTGCCTCAGCCTCACAAAGTGCCAGGATTGAGATTTTATACGTGATTTTTTTTTTGAAATTAAGTTTTCTGGGGCCAACAAAAACAGAGAAAGGTTGCTAAAAATACCCAGACATAAGCATCTGACCGGTAGAGGAGACAATGCAATGATCTGGAAAGTTCCTCCAAGCTCTCTATGCTTATTGGTCCTCCCAGAAAGCAGAGGCTACTCGTGGAAAGAAAGATGTGGCTGAAATGTCCGCAGAACGACATTGCTTCCCAGGGCCGCTTACTGCTGGCCTTTTGACATCTCGCCTTTGATTTCCTTAACGTGATTGCTCTGTTTCTTTGCTGTCTGACAAAAGGTCAGTTCCTATTTGTCTTCTAATACATCGGCTACTTAATGCTGGGGGAAAAAAGAGACCAACAGAAAAGCCTCATTGCCATCTACAAATAACTTCAAAGTAAACCATCTACCTTTTGCTTTTTTCTTGGAACTTCTAAATTTTTATCACATACGAATGTACCATCATTAGCTCTCCCTGGCAGCCTGTATCCCTTGATGGAGTAACTGCCTCTCAAAAAAGATCATGCTTTTCTGAACATGCTGGATTTTTGGCTGCAGCCCTGAACTGCTGGGAATGCAATCGCTTTTTAATTGGAACCAACAACCAGTGCTGGCTTGGATTCAGAACTAGCTTCCCCGCATCAGAAATGACTACTTGAGGCTGGGGATAGGTGGGGCGAGGGAGGGGGGAGTATTTACCACCTTCCGGCTGTGACTCCCCGGGGAGGAAGCTCTGTTTATACCTGGAATCTTGGCTGGCTCAGAAAACAGAATTTCCATTATCTGACCAGATAAAGAAATGCTTGTCATTGATGGGGACTGGCAAACAGAAAACCAAATGGTTCATGCAGGGAGTTTTCACCCTGCCCAGTTTACGTCTGCAAGTGTGTGAATAAACCAGGAGCTTAGATGAAAGGGAGCAAAAGAATCACAAAGGAAATTTCTAGTGTTTTCCATCAACATGACAGGCTAACACATCCTTTCCCTTCCAAAGGGAAGCAATTGCAGGAATGGGTTCCCTTGCCTTTTGTTACTGAGGGAATCATCAGCATTCTGAAAAGAAAGCCAACACTTCAGGTTCTCATCCTATCAAGCAATTATTTATAATTTACAGGCTATTAATATAACAGCACATCTCATCCACACTGTGTGCTAAAAAGCTCACGCTTCATCAGAATATTAGCACCGTGGCTTGCTGAACACATCCTCTTCTCTACACATTCCTTTGATTTAACTAATTTCAACCCAATGCATGAAGGGCGTGGAACTGCGTGCCGGTGGTCCACATTGCAATTCAAGTAGAGTAATTATGTGCAATATAAAGTGACAAATATTTACTGTCTAAAGGTCTACTTCCATATGTGGTTCTTCAGATGGGGTATGTGGCTGTGCTAGAGTTAGCCACAGGGCAATGTGGGACGAAAATCCAAAGGCATGGAATCCGAATGCCAACGGAAAATCCAAAGCATTTGGGTCAATGTCCTGCTTCTCCCACTCACACTGACTCAAGTCTGACCTCAAATCCCTTTGCTCTCGTGGTCTACATCTGAAAAACATCTTCTGCATTGGGGGAACATTCCATTTGAATTCAATTTACACTGTCAATACAGACTAAGCAGGGTTTCAAAGAACAAAAAGAACAAAGAAATCTATTTCAGCCTGAATGATGCTGATTGCCCCAACCAAGAGATGGCACCAATTGGCACTCAAATTGTGGCTGGGTGGTAGGTGTGCGGATCATTCATCCCCCGTGCTTCTCACTGGAGATCTTCCTCTCCAGATAAGGCGGCCCCTGAGCTGTACCCACACACTCCCCATACTCACTACCTCTCTCTCCTTGAGGTCATTTTCCTCCCTCCATCTCTTTACTGACACAAGGCTTTCCACTCTGCAAAGTCTGCAACACCGAGGCATCCTGGGTTACTCTACACCATTCTCTTCCTCTTTGTCCAAATTCCTTTAGCATTTTCATGGCACTGGATACTATATAATTTCTCCTTTTCCTAAGAGTTTAATGTGTGCCTGCCAACAAGCAAGTTAGTGCTTTTGGGGGTGGGGCGGTGCATGACGGCTCTAGATTGTGACAAGAGTTCTTTGTCATCAAGGAAAGAAACATTTTGTCTTGGATTTCTGTGCTCCGGACCTTCTTCAGGGGCATAGTGAGGTAGAGGGGGAGCAGAAAGATTTCTAGAGGGAGTGGAACAGGGCAGAGAAGGGTATAAGCTATTGGGAAGAAGATAAAGCAACAGATTTATTAGTTTCTCTGTGATATCACAGTGTCAGATCAAATACAAGCAGAGGGACAGTCCTGGGATGGAGAAAATGATAATGATGACTGGTAACTAAAGGTCAGCTAGCACTTGGGCTGGAATTTTTTTTTTTTTTTTTTTTGAGATGGAATTTTGCTCTTATTGCTCAGCCTGGAGTGCAATGGTGCAATTTCTGCTCAGCGCAACCTCCACCAACCAGGTTCAAGCAATTCTTCTGTCTCAGCCCCATGAGTAGCTGGGATTACAGGCACCTGCCACCATGCCCAGCTAATCTTTTTGTATTTTTAGTAGAGACGGGGTTTCGCCATGTTGGGCAGGCTGGTCTCAAACTTCTGACCTCAGGTGATGGGCTGGACCTTAAAATCCAGTGAGTTGGATGGGGTCCATGTGGAATGGGCCTTGAGTGCCCACCCCAGAGGACAGATTTTAATCCAACAGTAGAGGGATATAACCAATGTTTCTCATGAGGGAACAACAGGACACTGTCTGCTTTAGCAAGAAGAGACGGCTGGAAGATCCCATGGTGGGGAGGAATAACAGTCTCAAACAAAGTGGGCACTGGGGTAGGGATAGGCTTTGCTGACTGACAATCTGAGGGAGCCCAGGGGAAACCTGTGGATGAACAGGACATGGAGTGTGAAGTGTAAAGAAGACAGTGGAGACAAAGACCAGACAAAAGGTCAGAGGCCATGTGGCTAGTGGACTTTCCTTTTTTGAGATGGAGTCTCCCTCTGTCACCCAGGCTGGAGTGCAGTGGCATGATCTCAGCTCACTACAACTTCTGCCTCCCAGGTTCAAGCAATTCTTCTGCCTCAGCCTCCTGAGTAGCTGGGATTACAAGCGCACACCACCATGCCCAGCTGATTTTTGTATTTTTAGTAGAGAGGGGGTTTCACCAAGTTGGCCACGCTGGTCTTGAACTCCTGACCCAGGTAATCTGCCCGTCTCAGTCTCCAAAAGTGTTGGGATTACAGGCATGAGCCACTGCACCCTGCCTTTTTGATGGAGATTGAATATTCCTGATTTCTCCAGAATTCCATGTAATAATAATAATGACATTAAAAGCTGTCTGTCTCCCTTTGGGCATATTCCTTGGGCTCTGATAAATATTGTTGTCACTGGCAGTAATCTTTTAGTAGTTTGTTAGGATTTTTTTTTTTTTTTTGGTTTTCTCCTTTACCCCAGAATGCCAGAATGCTGTACTTAGGAACTATATATATATATATATTTTTTTTTTTTAGAGAGATGGGGTCTCACTCTGTCACCCAGGCTGGAGTACAGCAGTATGATCATAGCTCACTGCAGCCTTGGGTTCAAGTGATCCTTCCACCTCAGACTCCAGAGTAGCTGAGACTCCAGACATGCACAACCGTGCCCAGCTATTTTTTTTTTAAGAGATAGAGTCTCACTATGTTGCCCAGGTTGGTCTCAAACTCCTAAACTGAAGCGATCCTCTACCTTGACTTACCAAAGTGCTGGGATTACAGGTGTGAGTCACCACACCTAGTCGTTTAGGACCATCTTAATGTCTAGGATATCTTTCCATCAGGGGTCTTGTTATTTAATTCTATATTATAGATTTTGATTTTATTATGTTGTGATCAGAGAATAAGGCCTGTAAATTTTCTGCTTTTTAAGATCTATGAAAATTTTGCAGCTTTAATTGATCAGTTTTTGTGACTGAATCATGGACACAGTGAAAAAGACATTACACTCTCTTTTTGGGAGGTATTAACATTCCAAAAAACTCTTTATTAACTATATGTGTTCATTCACTCATCAAAGAATTAATGAATAAATATTTATTGATTGAACCTAATTATACTTTTCATATCAGCTACATAAATTATTTCTCTTAAGAATGAATAAAATCAACTGTCTAATAGTACAATTAGATGGTTATTAATAACAGTAATAAGTTGTTATTGACTATATGATTATATTCAATAACTTACTTGTATATATTAAAATAACTAGAAGAATGTAATTAGGTTGTCTGTAATTCAAAGGACAAATGCTTGAGGGGATAGATAACCTATTCTTCATAATGTGATTATTATGCATTGCATGCCTGTATCAAAGCATCTCATGTACCCCATATATAAATATACACACACTTGGTACCCACAAAAATTTTGTAAAATAATAAACAATGAAAAAAATTCTTTCTCTCTCTGTTTTCTCAGCTTGCCGTGAGTTAAGAATGGAGGAATAACAATATCTACTTTCTTGTGACAACTCTCATTCATCTGATCCATTGAACGTGCCTTCTTTCTTCACCTTCACAGTGGCTGGTTCTGCCTCTTTGTCAAGACTCCACTACTTACAAAGGCACGTTTGTGACCTCAGCCCTCACCTTTGAGGCCTATGGTACCTGACTCCCCCTCAAATGCTCACTCATTCTGAATCCGTAATCCGTCCAGGCAAAAGATTCAGAATAGACGAACCGATGCAGGAAAACAGAGAAAGGCACATCCTTCAGTACAGACTTCAAGGCTGTGATGTGATCCTGAGTGAGAAGACTTAGACAGGCAGAGCATGCCAGGATGGCTTTGATCAGGAAGAAGAAAGGGTGGCCGGGCGCAGTGGTTCACACCTGGAATCCCGGTACTTTGGGAGGCTGTGATGGGTGGATCACTTGAGTCCAAGAGTTTGAGATGAGTCTGGGCAACAAACCAAAACCTCATCTCTACAAAAAGAAAAAAAAAAAAATTAGGCTGGGCACGGTGGCTTACGCCTGTAATTCCAGCACTTTGGGAGACTGAGGTGGGCAGATCTCCAGACCTGAGGTCAGGAGATCAAGACCATCCTGGCTAGCATGGTGAAAACCATCTCTACTAAAATACAAAAAAATTAGCCAGGCATGTTGATGCACACCTGTAGTCCCAGCTACATGGGAGGTTGAGGTAGGAGAATCGCTTGAACTCCAGAGGCAGAGGTTGCAGTGAGTCAAGATCGCACCACTGCACTCCAGCCTGGTGACAGAGTGAGACTCCATCTCAAAAACAAAAACAAAAATCAGCTAGGAGTGGCAGTGAGAACCTGTAGTCCCAGCTACTTGGGAGGCTGAGGTAGGAGGATCACTTGAGCCCAGGAGCTCACGACTGCAGTGAGCTATGATCGCACCACTGCACTCCACCCTAGGTGACAGAGCAAGACCCTATCTCTAATAATAATAATTAATAATAATAAAGGACGCCAGTTCATCTCCACAGTTGCTGGTATTTTGGCCTCTTCTTCAAGCCCTCACTACTCACAAAGGGACTTCTGTGACCCCAGCCATCCACTTTCAGCCCTCCGCTGGTACCTGATTACTCCTCAAATGCTGGGATGAAAAATGAGATGGTGTTTGCTGTGAACCTGGCAAGACAGTGGACGATATCAAGTAGAATCAGGTCTCTCTTTGCTGTTACGACAGTAGAGCTAAAAATTGCATGATGGTACTTGAGTATTTCATATGTCGATACTACTTGTATTTGTGTAACACCTTTCATTTTCTTGTTTTTTATTGAGGTTATTGTGATGGTGACATTTACTGCTCACTGACTCTCCATGTGACACCTTCTCCCCTACCCAAGTCCTGCCCCTTCCCCCTCCTCCAACCCCCAGTAGATGGATGGAGCCTTACAACTCCATGAGTGGCAAGTGGAAACAGAATCCATCACTCCAGGATCAAAGCATTTCAGAATAAAACTGCTCACGAGTCTCTATTCTTTCTTCCCTGCTGCAGTGACCTGAACGCCAGATTCAGGTGGTGAAACTCTCAGATGACTATAATTTATGCACTCACATGCACGTTTCTGAGAGTAAAAGAGGTATTAGTGATCATTATGTCAGTCCAACAGGAATAATTCAGAACTTTCCTGGAGAAAACAGAATATGGGCTCCCTATGTCACACAACTGGGTGGCAGATTGGATCCCTGGGTCACCACCTGGAAGGGAACTGCTCTAGAGGGTCATTCAACTACTTGGTCCTATCTTAACATAAATGTGTCTCCCAAGGAAGTTAACCATCAAGAAGGACGAAGGGAGAGTTTGGTTCACATTTGGTTTACTCTGTTGAGTAAGTACCAAGAGAAAAGTGAAAATCAAGGGATAGATTCTTTTCCTCATTTAATCTGGGGATTATTTTTCTCTTTTCTTTGGGAAATCATGTTTTTCATAGATTATGTCTTACAACCCTGGTGGGTCATCTTCTCTCATTTTCCTTTAGCAGTATTTCTTGAGTTTATCTCTTTATATCCTTCAGTGTTAATTTTCTCTTCAGTGCAAATTAACAACAAACAAATAGTACGTGTCATGTTTTCTTAGTTTTATTCTACTTGCTTATTATCTGCTACCCTGTCTATGATTAATAGGTATAAAACCCTCCTCTACCTTATTGAGAATTTGTAAAAATTGTCTTCCAACTTTTCTACATGTTTCAAGTAAGAAATAATTAGATGCCCCTTTAAGCTCTGATGATTTTATTGTTTTGTGTTACAAAATGTCCTCACAGGCTTTAGTTTAAGCATATTCATATGCTTTCATCATCAATTTATTGAAGTCAAGAATTCAAACAAAATTCTTAAGTTCAGTGAATTGATGAAGAACTCCTTTGTTTTCTCATGCAGCATTAGAAGTATTTTTAGTGGACTTCTCACAATATCGCCATCTTGGCTATCAATTTCTATTTTCTTTATTTTTCCTCTTAGGTAGGGTCTCACTCTGTCACCTGGGCTGGAGTGCAATGGTATGATTGTGGCTCACTGCAGCCTTGAACTCCTGGCCTCAAGCGATCCTCCCACTCCAGCCTCCCAAAGTGCTGGGATTACAGGTGTGAGTGAACACACCTGGCGTCAATTAGTATTTTAACAAGGCATCCACCCAAAAAGCCGGTCTTGTGGGAATGGGCCATTTGCTTCTGACTATCAAATTATTGTGTAGCTTTTCTACCCATGTCTTTCAGACTGTACCCTGCATTCATACCACATATGGCTTCTTGAATGTATCAGCATATCTCATCACAGTTGCAGAGAACTGTGATCCACAATTGTGAGCAGAAAAAAATCAAGATGGGATTTCCACATGTGTATGTGAATACATGCTAGCACATATGTGGGCAGGAAGAAGAGTTGATGATGGCTAATGCTGACAGAAGTAAACCCAACGAAACCAAGGATCTCCTAAGAAATATTCACTCATCACATGCCCGTTTACATACTAGGAGAACAGAGGATGATGAAAGTGGGTATCAGGCCTACTAAGAGATGAGACAGTCTAATCAGACTTGAGTACCACGTGCAAGAACCTTAACATACGTGAAGATGGAAGCGTACTGTCATTGTCAAGAGAGAAGAGCAGATAGTATTACAGGTCAGTAAAAGCAGGAACTCACTCAGATGGAGGAGGACAGGAGAAAGACAGGACAGTCTCACAAAAGAGTGTCACTCCAAGAGTTACAGATCCTCCTTTACACGCCTTGTGTGAAGTGCTGGCCATCTAAGCGTGCTGACCACCAAAGGTGACAGATTCGGAATGGGGTGGGTATCTTTGGAAAGAGTGTTGCACCCTTTTCAAAATAGTCGCAGTCCGGCCAGGTGCGGTGACTCACACCTGTAATCCCAACACTTTGGGAGGCTGAGGCGGGCGGATCACGAGGCCAGGAATTCTAAGACCAGATTGGCCAACATGGTGAAACCTCGTCTCTACTAAAAATATATATATATATATATAAATTAGCTGGGCATGATGGCTCATGCCTGTATGGCTCACTTGGGAGGCTGAGGTAGGAGCACTGCTTCAACTGGGACCTGGGAGGCAGAGGTTGCAGTCCACTGAGATCACCTCACTGTACTCCAGCCTGGGCTACAAAGCGAGACTCCATCTCAAAAAAAAAAAAAAAAAAAAAAAAAGTCGCAGTCTGTAAGCATTTAAATGGGTAAGCCATTGGGCTCAGTGGCTCACGCCTGTAATCCCAATAGTTTGGGAGGCTAAGGCGGGCAGATCACTTGAGCCCAGGAGTTCGAGACCACCTTGGGCAGCATAATTAAACCCTGTCTGTACAAAATAATTACAAAAATTAGCTGAGTGTGGTGGTGCACGCCTGTGGTCCTGGCTAATTGGGAGGCTACCGTGGGGGGATCCCTTGAGCCAGAGAGACAGAGGTGCAGTGAGCTGAGATCACATCACTGCACTCCAGCCTGAGTGACAGTGGGTGATCCTGTCTCAATTAATCAATCAAATGGGTAAGCCTCATTCGCTGTGCCAATAGCTATGATGTAGATTAGGTTTACAGTTAGATCAAGCCTTCCTTAGTAACATAGTACCTGGTATATGGACGTAGCATAGTATCTGGGATACGCACTTAGCATAGTATCAAGTATATGCAGTTAGCATAGTATCCACTGTATGCACTTAGCATAGCACCTGGTATACATACTTAGCATAGTATCCAGTGTATGCCCTTGGCATAATACCTTGTGTATGCATTTAGCATAGTACTCAGTTTTATTAGCCTGTTTTCACACTGCTGTAAAAAACTACTTGAGACTGAGTAATCTACATAAAAAAAAGAGGTTTAATTGACTCACAGTTCCATATGGCTATGGAGGCCTCAGAAAACTTTCAATCATGGTGGAAGGCAAAGGGGGAGTGTGCACCTTCTTCGCAAGTTGGCAGGAGAGAAAGAGCACGAAGGAAGCCACACACTTTTAAGCCATCAGATCTTGTGTGAACTCACTTATTATCATGAGAACAGGATGGGGGATACCACTCCCATAATCCAGTCACCTACCACCAGGCCCCTCCCTCCACATGTGGAAATTACAATTCAAGATGAGAGCTGGGTGGGGACACAGAGCTAAACCATATCATCAATGTATGTACTTAACATAGTACCTGGGTGCACTTAGCACAGTATCCTATCTGGTTTATACACTTAGCATCGTGTCCAGTGTATGCACTTAACATTATACCTGGTATATGCACTTAGCATAGTGTCTGACATATACACTTGGCATAGTACCCAGTGTATGCACTTAGCATAGTATCCACTGTATTCACTTAGCATAGCACCTGGTATAAGCACTTAGCATAGTATCCAGTGTATGCATTTAACATTATACCTGGTATATGCACTTAGCATAGTGTCTGACATATACACTTAGCATAGTACCCAGTGTATGCACTTAGCATAGTACCCGGTATATGCACTTAGCATAGTACTTGGTATATGCCCTTAGCATAGTATCCAGTGTATTCACTTAGCATATCACCTGTATATGCACTTAGCATAGTATCCAGTGAATGCACTTAGCATAGTACCTGGTATATGCACTTAGCATAATATCTAGTGTATGTACTTGGCACAGTACCCAGTATATGCACTTGGCATAGTACCAGGTGTATCCAGTGTTCCCATCAGTCCAGTGGCAGAAGTAGTGAAGGAGCTGAGTGTCTTGTCACTGGAGGAGTTTAAGCACAGGTCAGCTGACAACTTGCACAGATATTTCACCGTTCACACTACATAAATTTTGGGGGCCCTCTGACAGTCTACAATTAATCCAGGAGCCTGAAAATGATCTGGTCTGTCACCTCCCCTGCCACATGGCTACAGGCCCCACATACCGCCCAGTAGCTGCAGAGAGAGAGAGAGAGCAGAAG
The DNA here is from genome assembly GCF_009761245.1 of Sapajus apella. Classification (NCBI taxonomy): domain Eukaryota; kingdom Metazoa; phylum Chordata; class Mammalia; order Primates; family Cebidae; genus Sapajus; species Sapajus apella. The sequence continues at coordinate 104,998 of NW_022437028.1, forward strand.
CAAAGCCTAATCTGTGTGCAAGAGCCATCTTAGAGACAGTAACACATAGAGCCAATTGTCATAATTCCATTCCTAACTTGAAATGCTCCAATTACGCCACATTAGAGCACTGTTTTTCAAAGCTGAGACATCAAAGGTACAGCTTTTATTGCCTTCCCAGGTTACTACTGGTGAGCTAAGGAGGGTCAATCTGTTTGGGGTGTGTGCTGGGAGCTGGGAGCTGCCTCTCCAGCAACAGGACTGGAATCTAAAGCCCTTCCTCAGTACAGACTATGGATAAAAAGAGCCAACATTTGGGGTCTGAGAAGAGAGCAATATTTGCAAAAAAGTGCCGTAAAATAGCATCATTTCTCTTTGCGGATGAAAAGCTTGGTGAGAAATACTCTATACGTTTTGTTTTATAAAATTAGGGATGCTCGTAAAATTCCTTCCTGAAAAGATCGTGAGTTTAGGACAAGAAAGAAGTCAGTTAAGACAGGCCCCGGGGGAAGTCGGGAGCATATTGATTCACTTAGCAGGTGTGAAAGGCACAGCGAAGGGCAGTCTTGCACCGGTCAGCTGGAAATTCTCCATCTGCAGCTGCTCAGCTGGGCCCATTCCCATCTCACTCTGCAGCTGGAGGAGAGGGAAGAGCCACACAAAGGCACCAGAAGAAAGTCATATCACAATCTCACTGAAATTCTGAGCTTCATTCATTCCAAGCTTGTTGGACTTTCAATCCCCTGCCTCCCTCTTCCCTCTTGTGTAATGTCTCAATTTTCAGTTTTCTTTGTTTTTTTCCCTAAAGACAGGGTTTTGCAGTGATGCCCAGGCTAGAGTGCAGTGGCATGCTCTTAGCCTTGATCTCCTGGGCTCAAGTGGTCCTCCTGCTCCAGTCTTCCAAGTAGCCGGGACCTCAGGTAAGCGCCACCATACTTGGCTAATTATTTAATTTTTTTTTAGAGATGGGTCTCCCTATGTTGCTCAGGCTGGTCTCAAGCTCCTGTCCTCAAACGATCCTCTCACCTCAGCCTCCCGAAGTGTTGGGATTACAGGTACGGTGGCCAATTTCCCATTTTCTTCCAACTCACCCCCTCCTTACCTGTGTTCCCTTTGCTCCCCTCCCAGCTGTCTCCATCCTATCTCCCTTGCTCTTTACTGATCCATTATCCCAAATTACTCCCCAAGGAATGTAAACTAGTACAGCCACTGTGGAAAACAGTGTGGAGATCATTTAAAGAACTAAAAGTAGAACTACCAATTGATCCAGAAATACCACTATAGGTCTCTACCCAGAGGAAAATAAGCCATTATTTGAAAAAGATACGTGCACATGCATGTTTATAGAAGCACAATTTACAACTTCAAAATCTTGGAACCAACCCAGATGCCCATCAGTCAATGAGTGGATAAAGTAACTGTGGTATACATGTGTGTGTGTGTACATATATATGTATATATATATTCACACACACACACACACACACACACACACACACGATGAAATATGACACAGCCATAAAAAGGAATCAATTAATGGCATTTGCCGTGAGCTGGATGAGACTGGAGACAATTATTGTAAATGAAGTAACTCAGGAATGGAAACCCAAACATCATCTGTTCTCACTGATATGTGGGAGCTAAGCTATGAGGACACAAAGGCATAAGAATGATGCAATGAGCCGGGCGCGGTGGCTCAAGCCTGTAATCCCAGCACTTTGGGAGGCCGAGGCGGGTGGATCATGAGGTCAAGAGATCGAGACCATCCTGGTCAACATGGTGAAACCCCGTCTCTACTAAAAATACAAAACATTAGCTGGGCATGGTGGCGCGTGCCTGTAATCGCAGCTACTCAGGAGGTTGAGGCAGGAGAATTGCCTGAGCCCAGGAGGCGGAGGTTGTGGTGAGCCGAGATCATGCCATTGCACTCCAGCCTGGGTAACAAGAGTGAAACTCCGTCTCAAAAAAAAAAAAAAAAGAAAGACGCAATGGACTTTGGGGACCTGGGAAGAGTGGGGTGGGCGAGGGATAAAAGACTACAAGTACAGTACAGTGCATACTGCTTGGGTGATGGGTGCACCGAAATCTCACAAATCATCACTAAAGAACTTGCTCATGTAACCAAATACCACCTGTACCCCAATAACCCCAGCAAAGGCCAGAAATGCTGCTAAACATCTGCAACACACCAGACACCCTCTACCCCACAATAAGACATTACCTAGCCCAAAATGTCAACTGCAGTAGTGCAATTATTATTGCACATTTGTCCACAGTGCAGTTATGACTGCACGTTTGCAATAGTGCAGTTATTATCACGTATTTGTCTATTGCACTATTGACATTTTGGGCTCAGTCATTTCTTGTGGTAGGGCGGGGGGTATCCTGTGTGTTGTAGGATGTTTAGAAGCACCTCTGGCCTCTACACACCAGCTATCAATGTCCAGGTGAGAAATTCTGCTCTAATGGGTGACCCCCAAGTGCCCTCTATGGTCCTCAACTGAGGCAGTAGAAACAGCCTAGGCTTAAAATTCAGCTGGCCCCTGACTGGTATTCAGAGCTGCTCCAGTAGACGGAAGGATATTTTCTTAAGAGGACACAGAATGATGTAGGGTGGAACAAGACTCAAACTTAGGGCTGCTGGAGGTACTAGCTAAGACCGCACTTCCTCAGCCAGTCAGGCTCACAGGCCCTGCTCAGACTTCAATTCTGGCTGTCTTTGCCCAAGCAGTCACCCTCTGGAGACCCTCAGAGGCTCACCGTCAGAGGGTGGTACAAACCTTCAAATAAAAGAAAGCAAAGCCCCTACATGCGGAGCTTCCTCAATGCAACAGGACCAAGTCGGTCTCCTCTTCGGCTCTGTCCCTCAACCTAGCCTGTTCTGAGCCCATGTGGGATTTCTCATTAACGCTGAGATAAAGTTCCCAAGACTCATGGTGTCCCATGAGGCCCTGTGAGATCAAGCTTCTTCCTGACTTTCCAACCTCACCACTCTCAGCCTGCACCATTCTGCTCAGCCACAGGCCTTCCCCAGGTCCTGGAACTCAACAAACCCATCTGTTTCTAGATCTTGAGGCTCTATGAGTACTGCTCCCTGCCTGGAATAATCTTGGCTGCACTGTGCCTGGCTGTCCTCTTCCACCTTCAAGCCATGCTTCCATGCCATTCCCTAGGGAGGTCAACTCAGACCACTGACACCACCCCCACTGCCCACCACCAAATACCCCCATTCTTTCTCATAGCATCAGTACTTTTCCCTCCGATCATTTATCCTAATTTGTTACCACCCATTTCTGTGTGCTTAATTTACTAACGTCTCCATGACTCAGAGACCTCTGACCACCCCAGGCCTGGCAGGGTGCCAGCACCTAGCAGACGCTCAATAAATATTTGCATGCCGATTGAACTCTATGCATTTCCATAGATTCTTTTCATCTCAATGCCATGTTGGAATATTTCTAGATAGTTGGTTGAGACATCTCACTCCTATGGATGGATCTCCTAGGTCTTTCTATCTGAAATCTACTAAATTGAAAAATAATAGGCCAGGGGCGGTGGCTTACACCTGTAATCCCAGCAGTTTGGGAGGCCGAGGCGGGCGGATTGCCTGAGCCCAGGAGTTCACAAGCAGCCTAGGCAACACAGTGAAACCCCATCTCTACTAAAATACAAAAAAATATTGGCCAGGTGTGGTGGCGTGCGCCTGTTGTCCCAGCTACTTGAGAGGCTGAGGCAGGAGAATGGCTTGAACCCGGGAGGCGGAGGTTGCAGTGAGCCGAGATCGCACCACTGCACTCCAGCCTGGGCGACAGAGCAAGATTCCATCTCAAAAAAAAAGAAAAATAAAAAGAATAAAAGACATCCAAACAAACCCCCAAGTCATACTGGAAACAAAAACCTACCACTAAATCCAGCAAGAGAAATGATCAACACAGCTGTTTGATCTTCGCATACGTGAGATTCATGCATACATGAAGCGCATATTACCTATACCTCTGCTGACCACGGGGGCCTGCTGTCATTTGCAGCATGTTAATGACACGCTCTGCTGCTTTGGAGCGCATCAACCAGGATCATCAGGGTGGCATGTCTCTTCTAGAATATGGGTTGTTCCCCTGTTCTGAAATGGAAAATGACTTCTACTATCACAGCATGAAATGAAACTTCCATGTTGTCGCAGCAGGGAGTGGGGGTCATGAGAAAAGGTGAATGTGCCAAGGCCAGGACGAGGACTTTGAGGGCCACCGAGAAGGACTCGGGGCAGAAGGTACTGGACAGGCCCCACACTGGCAAGCGAGGTCATCACGCAGCAGTGGCTGCCAGGGAACCCTGAGATGGGGCCAATCCCGCAGCCTCTGCCAGGAAAGCTCTTCGGCCTCCTGGCTGTGTGTGACGCAGGGCACACATCACCGCGGCTCATCTGCTGACCACCTCCAACACTGTAACTAATGCCTCTAGGCCAGCTGCCCTTCCTGTTTGCCTTTCCTCACTGACACCACACTCAGCTCACTTTCTTGCACGTGGGACTCAGAAATACTTATTTATTTCTTTACTGTTTTAAAGTTCGGGATTCACTCCATCACCCAGGCTGGAGTGCAGTAGCACAATCATAGCTCCCTGCAGCCTCCAACTTCTGGGCTCAAGTGATCCTCCCGCCTCAGCATCCTAAGTAGCTGGCACTACAGGCATGCAGCACCACACTCAGCTGTTTAAAACCTTTTTTGTAGAGATGGAATCTCACTATGTTGGCCAGGCTGGTTTCGAACTCCTAGCTGCAAGTGATTCTCCTGCCTGGGCCTCCCACAGCACTGGAATTAGAGGTGTGACCCACTGTGCCTGGCACCTCTGTCATTTTGTTTCTTTGTTTGTTTTTGAGATAGAGTCTCACTCCATTGCCAGGCACCAGGCTGGAGTGCAGTGGGGCAATTTTGCCTCACTGCAAATAACTTCCACCTCCTGGGTTCAAGCAATTCTCCTGCCTCAGCCTCCCAAGTAGCTGGGACTATAGGCGCACGCCACCATGCCCAGCTAATTTTTATATTTTAGTAGAGATGGGGTTTCACCATGTTGGCCAGGATGGTCTCAATCTCTTGACCTCATGATCTGCCCACCTCGGCCTCCCAAAGTGCTGGAATTACAGGCGTGAGCCACCGTGCCCGGCTGTCATTTTGTTTTACACAGACAGTAAAGCCTAAACCCTGGGTGGGTCTCCTGCAGCCCAAACTCATGTCCTGAGCATTGCTAGAGACCCTTATTGCAGGGAAGATGGGGCCTGATCACCACCCCCAAGTGGTACCCCACTCTGTGCCTGTGATTATGGCAATTCCGATAGTCGTAGTGAGTGTTCCACGGTTTAGCCACTCCCCTAAACCTCTGACCTTCCTTCTGCCTTTTTCTTGCAGCGCATGACCACATCTTCCATTGCACAGAGGAAGCAGGGCCGTCTCCCAGGAACCTACTCATCTTCAGGGTTGCAAACTCAAACTGAAGAAACATCCCCACCGTCCCCTTCTACCTCCCATTCCCTAGACGACCCTGACTTCTAAGCCAGCTCCTGCGCTGCACTCAGATTCCATCCCTTGTCTTTGTAGGTCCTTTGCACTGTTTATCGATAATCCTGTAGCTCTCTTGCTTATTCAACCTTTCCCTTTCAAATGATTCTTTCCCACTGGGCTGTCAACATGCATGAGCTCTTGGATTAAAAAACAAAACAGATTAATTTCACGCTTGCCAACATCTACTCTCTTGTCCCTTATGGGATCCTCATCTCCCATTGATTCCTACACCAAATTGTCTTTGCCAAAGACAACCACAGTAGTATAAACCTCATCCCCCACAGTCTTCCTACATGTGATGTTGACCCTCCTGCACTGAGAGATGGGGTCAGCGGAACTGAGAGAACATTTGTAGCTGTCTCAGCCAATGGAATGTGATGGAAGTGTTGCTGCCTGAACTTCTGATGAGGTCATAGAGGCAGTATGGTGTGTGTGTGTGTGTTTGTGTGTGTGTGTCTCAGTCTCTCTCTCTCTCCATGATACACAGAGAGAAACACCCAAGAAGGCCTCACTGTTCCAGCCCGGCTGTTTAAACCTTCCAGGGAATCATAACTGTCACTTCATCTTGGATTTTCTTTACTTTCCTTTGTCTTTTTTGTTTTTTGAGGCAGAGTCTCCCTATGTCACCCAGACTGGAATGCAGTGACCATCATAGGTCACCGTAGCCTCAAATTCCTGGCCTCAAGCAATCCTCCCACTTCAGCCTCCCTGGTAGCTGTGATTGCTGACATGTGACACCATGCCCAGTTAAATCGTTATTATTATTATTTGTACAGACAGGGTCTTGCTATGTTGTCCAGCTGGTGCTGATTTCCTAGCCTCTAGCGATTCTCAGGTCTCGGCTTCCTAAAGTGCTAGGATTACAGGCATGGACCACTGCACCCCACCCTCTTCCTCGTCTCCTTTCTAGCTTTTGGTGGTGGCCATCAGTCTTCGAAGTTCCTTGGCTGGGAGCTACATCACCCTAATTTCTGACTCTGTATCACATAGCATTCTCCTGGTGTATCTGTGTCTTCCCCTCTCTTTATCACATGAGTCACGCTGGATTAGGGCCAACTCTTATGACTTCATGTTACCTAGATTATATCTGCAGAGTCTCCATTTCCCAATAAGGTCACATCCACAAGCACAAGAGTAAGGATTTCAACATGTCTTTTGCAGGACACAATTCAACCCATAATACCTATTTCCTATCTGAATTCCTGGTGCACAGGAGAGATAATGAAATGATCACTGTTTTTTTAAACCATTTAGCACTGGGCTATTTGGTACCTAGCTGGAACTGACACATCAACCAATCTCCTCAAGACATCTCATTCCTCACCTGTTCTCAAGAAAACTGCCTGCCTCATCCCCTTCTGTCTGGGCATACAACTCTTCCTACCTTAACAGCTTTACCGGAGTTTCTCATGATAGCCTGCTTCTGGCTAGGCACAGTGGTTCATGCTTATAATCCCAGCACTTTGGGAGGCTGAGACAAACCGGTCACTTGAGATCAGGAGTTCAAGACCAGCCTGGCCAACATGGCGAAACCCTGTCTCTACTAAAAATACAAAAATTAGCTGGGCGTGGTGGTGCGTGCCTGTGGTCCTGGCTACTCAGGAGGCTGAGGCAGGAGAGCCGCTTGAACCCGGGCAATGTAGGTTACAGTGAGCTGTGATCGCACCACTGCACTCCAGCCTGGGCGACAGAGTAAGACTGTGTCTTAAAAAAAAATGAATAAATAAATAAATAATCCTGGTTCTTTAGGTGGTCTGAGTACCTTTAGAGCTCCCTCTAGCCACACAGTGCAAACCCCAAACCTGCGGAGGGGCTCTCAGACTCAGGCCACCCACCTCAACTTCTCCCAGTGTCTCGAGTCATTTTCCTTTGATAACTCCAAAAAGCCCCAAATTTTCCATCACCATGTAAGCCCAAAGAAATGGCTGATTTTCTGGGTGAGCTAAAAAAAAAAAAGAGAGAGAGAGAACTTGATGTATATCAGCAGGGATCCAAACATTTTTTAAAATGATAGCTTTTCACTGAGATCTGCGCATTTCTTTGGTCTCTTTTACATCTGTAGAATGGACATTTGTAATTTTCCTACGTGGTTGTTCTTGTAGGAGGAATGGAATCTGAATGTGCCCCCAGAAAATTTGGAAGAAGAAAAGTCCAAATGCAAGCTTAGGAAAATATGCGGTTTTAGTTCTTTCCATTTCTGTCACAGGGAGGAAGCACAAAGCTATATTTCTAAGCTTGAATACTTTAAAATTAAAGGAGCTGTCCGATGCACAATACAGTCCCCTTTTAGCTTCTCAAAAGAGAAGGGAATTCATTAGAGAATGGAGAAACAGGTGCCACTTATTTTCTGTAAGGCAGACACGGGCTGCATGTGGCTCTCCACTTGAGAAGTTTCCATCCAGGACATCGGGCAAATCTAGAGACAGTAGGTTCAAGCATGAGAGTCAAAACTGGCAAATCTATCCACCAAATTTCCATTTAGCCTTCTTGTCCCCAAACTAGCTGTTTAAAAAAGTTTATTCATATTATTATTTTTGCAACAAGGTCTTGGTCCGTCACCCAGACTGCAGTGTGATGATGTAGTCATAGCTTGCTGCAGCCTCAACCTGAGGCTCAAGCAATCCTCCCACCTCAGCCTCCTGAGTAGCTGGGACTACACCTGCGCACCACTACACCCAGCTAATTTTTAAACGTTTTTGTAGAGACAGAGCCTCACTATGTTGCCCAGGGTGGTCTCGAACTCCTGAGCTCAAGCGATTCTCCCTCCTCTCCCTCCCAAAGTGGTGGGATTACAGGCAATGTGCCACTATGCTCGGCCGTAATTGGTTTAAGAGCTTCCATAATAATGAAGGTCACTGGCACGAGCAGCTTTCTCGCCGAGCTAGGCTGGTATATAACACTTAGGAAATGACGTTCAAGGACAAATGTTTCCAACCAGGGAGACCCCCCCCGGCAGAAACCACCCAGACTGAAAAAATCAGAAAGGGATGTCGGAGATGTTTTATGCATGAATCCAGGTTCCTCGGTGTGTCCTGAAGCTGGGGAATGGGTTGTCTTATTCTGAAGGCTTTTATTTTATTTTATTTTATTTATTTTTGAGATGGAGCCTCCCTCGACTGCCCAGGCTGGAGTGCAGTGGTGCAATCTCGGCTCACTGCAACCTCTGCCTCCTGGGTTCAAGGGATTCTCCTGCCTCAGCCTCCCAAGTAGCTGGGATTACAGGCACCTGCCACCAAACCCGGCTAGGTTTTTTTTTGTATTTTTAGTAGAGGTGGGTTTCACCATATTGGCCAGGCTGTTCTTGACTTCCTGACCTCGTGATCCACCTGCCTTGGCCTCCCAAAGTGCTGGGATTACAGGCATGAGCCACCATACCCGGCCTGTTTTATTTTATTTTTGAGATGGAGTTTCGCTCTTGTTGCCCAGGCCGGAGTGCAGTGGCACGATCTCGACTCCCTGCAACCTCTGCCTCCTAGGTTCAAGTGATTCTCCTGTCTCAGCCTCCCAAGTAGCTGGGATTACAAGCCCTTGCCACTGCACCTGGCCGTCAGCCCACCCAAGCGTCATGCTGCAGAATGCATGGGAAAGACAGCAGGGGCCCCAGAAAGACCCCACCCGTCTCAAGTGCCCCTCTTGACCCAGTATCCACATTGCTTGGCCTGGGCCATCATTTTTCCTCTGGTCTTCCTGGATCTCCGACACTTCGGCTTATACACTCCAGCCCTGATTCCTTCCTGCTCTTGGTATCTCCTCCCCTGAGTGATCATTCAAACTCTTCCCACTGCCCACCGCCCTGGCCCTGGACACACCCACAGTTCCAGGCACAAACAGCATTGGTCCCACAGTGCCACAGGCAACTGACAGAAGGACATCTCCATCTCCGCCCTTGGCATCTTTGCAAGGGAAGAGAGAATAAAACAGTGGCATTTCTCAGACGAGCCCAATTCCAATGGGCCAAAAGATGGGAAACTGTAGATAGATAACTGGAGCATGCCCAACAGGTTGCAAATACCTGAGGGGTCCCTCAGATGTGTGACTAATTTCCTGTTGAAGCCCCGAAAATGTAAGAGATCTCAGTGGAGCACCTGGAAGGCTGAGCACACCAGAGTGCCCATGGCTCTTTCACAGACACCTAACCCAACTGCTGGATCCAGGGCTGCAGGGAGCAACTCAGGACCCTTACAGCTGTTTCTTGTTGTTTGATATTCAACAGGTCTAGAGCCAGGAGTGGTGGTTCATGCTTGTAATCCCAGCACTTTGGGAGGCCGATGTGGGCAGATCACCTGAGGTCAGGAGTTCAAGACCAGCCTGGCCAACATGGAAAAACCCCGTCTCTACCAAAAATACAAAAATTAGTCGGTGTGATGGTGTGTGCCTGTAATCCCAGCTACTCAGGAGGCTGAGGCGGAGAATTGCTTGAACCCACGAGGCGGAGATTGCAGTGAGCAGTGAGCCAAGATCAAGCCACTGCATTCCAGCCTGGGAGACAGAGCGAGACTCAATCTTGAAAACAAACAGCCAGGTGCAGTTTGGGAGGCTGAGGTGGGTGGATCACCTGAGGCCAAGAGTTCGAGACCAGCCTGGCCAACATGATGAAACCCAGTCTCTATTAAAAATACAAAAGATTAGCCATGCTTGGTGGCGGGCACCTGTAATCCCAGCTACTCAGGAGGCTGAGGCTGGAGAGTCACTTGAACTCAGGTAGTGGAGGTTGCAGTGAGCCAAGATCAAGCCATTGTACTCCAGCTTGGGCAACAAGAGTGAAACTTTGTCTCAAAACACGAACAAACAACAACAACAAAAACAAAGTGATATTCAACATGGCTACATGGGTAGGGAACAAACAGTTATGCCCTAAATAAACAGGGGCAGGTCAAGTCCTCTCCCCTTTTCTGTGGCAACAGCAGAAAACGACAGCAAACACCCTAGGATGTCATCTTCCAGGGTCTTGCCCCAGAAACACGGAGTCACAAATCAGCCACATCACTAAAGTCTCAACTGGAGAGGATGGCGTAAATTCAGGTTCACATTTATAGAGAATCAAATTATTGCTTTATTCCCAAGGAGATGGATGAGAGTGACAGACTTTTTGGAGTTGTAAAAATAGATGGATGCTTCCTATAAAATAAGTCACAGATGCCTACAATAATTTACAATAGACCTGGCAGGCTGGGAGCAGGCAAGGGAAATTCCAAACAGAATACCACACTATTTTCCAGTGCTGGAGTAAATGGTTTGGCTATTACGGTAATACATTTCAGCAGAGCGAATATATCTCCCCTTAATAGAAATACATTAGACACCATTTATAAAAATATCAACATTGCAGTTCTATTTCTTGAACTATAACTTAGACATAAATATAAGACAATTTATGGATGAGAAAATCCAATTTCATGCTGTTTCAAACACATTTTTGTTTATGACATAACTACAGTTCTCTATATATGAGATAGTGTAGTACATGAAATACATGTACAGGCATGGTTTCTATCTGCGTGTCTACATAAAGATTATGAACATAATTCACCGCAGATGGAATTGTTTTATGATATACATTATACACAAGTAACACCCTTAGCACCTACAATATGACTACCTCACCGTGTGCCTGCAATCGTGTCATAGTTATCCAGATGGTGGAAGAATAAATATTCCAAGCAAGAGGTCGCAAGCCTCACAGAAGTCCCGTTAGCAGATTTGGGTTGAGTTTTGGCTGTTCTGTTTATCAGGTATAAGACCTCTCAAGTTGACTTTTCTGTCTCTCAGTATTATCATCTGTAAAATGGGCTCAATAATGAAAAATGCACAGAAATCTCATGAGCACTGAATGTTTATCAGGTGCTTACTGCAGTGTCTGGCTTAACGTTAGTGCCAATCAACCATAGGTATTACTTTTTTCTTTTTTTTTTTAGAGACAGGGTATCTGTTTGTCACCCAAGCTGGCATGTAGTGTCATGATCACAGCTCACTGCAGCTTCAAACTCATGGGCTTACGTCATCCTCCTGCCTCAGCCTCTCGAGTGCTGGAACTACAGGGGCACACCACCATGCCTGGCTAACATTTTTATCTTTTGTAGAGATGGGGCTTCCTATGTTACCCAGGCTGGTCTTGAACCCTTGGACTCTAGTGATCCTCCTACCTTGGCCTCCCAAGGCACTGGGATTATAGGTGTGAACCCCCTGTGCCTGGCCAGTTGTTACTTTTAAGTAATACCTTCTTTGTTCCATTTAATGTAATAACGTTTGTGTGAAGTCATTCTCAAAACTGGTACCTGCTAGCTTGCCTTTTTAAGCTAAGTACTCTGAATGTAGACTAACTGTGGTGCAAAAAAGTGCTTCTCAAGGAAAAATAGAGAAGAGTGTGTCTCTGGGTTTCCCTCCTGGGAGCTTCTCTGTCCTTCCCCCAGCAGTCCATTCTGTTCTCTGCTACCTCCACACACTAAGGACAGCGCTGGCGTTTCTTCACACTCTCTTCCCATGTTTGGCTTTTTAAGGCCACCGTATGTACCTCCGTGTGGGCTATTTCGCCTCTCTGGCTCAGTTTTGATATGCAAAGATTTAGCTTGGCTTTGACAATCAGTAGGTTACTTTGGGGGAAGGCGGGTGGAGGATTTCTTCTTTCTTTTGTCTGGCCGGTCTTGGATTTTTACCCAATGCTGTAGCAGTAATAGTGATCAATGAGCTTCCAGCTGGTTTCATGAGACCAGTCACAGTGATGGTGGACTGGGATGAATCAATACACAGAACAAATCCATGTGAAGCAGAAGCCCAGACCTGCAGCTTCTCTGGCAGTATGGATTGCTGGACACTGTAGAACTGAAGGCCCAAGACAGTGCTGGGTGGAATCAGCCTAAAAGCAGAGTGTTTGGTGCACGTGGCTGTGATGACACAGCAATGCCTAAAGAAAGCTAAAACTTTAGGTCAACTGAGTTTAATCAACTGACTCGTAAACTCAGTAGAAAACAAAAAAAACTAAACTTAATTACTCAATGCCATATAGCTCCAATATTCCACATCAAGGAGGTGGTATAAGCACACAGAGAAAATTATGTCAAATACTTTTAAAGATATTGATTGCACATCTATAATGGAATATATCCTAGGTATAAAACAAACCATAGAGAAACATTAAACTTCACTGGATCAACTTGTTAGTTATTATTCTTATTTTGAAACTACTATGTACATGTTGTAGGATAAGTCAAATAAAAAATGATGTCAATAAGAACGAAGGCTTTCAGCGAAAAGTAAATACAAAACATAGGAAGTAAAAATCTGGCAATCATAAATTTGAACAGAAGATATTGGTATGAAATAATGATTTACCTTCCTCTTTCTAAAAAAAAAAAAATCAGTATTGTCTAGCTCTGTTCATGGCAAAGGCTTAGACACAGCAGCAACCTGGTGGCAATGAGCACTCTCCTGACAAGGCTTTGCTCTCTAAATACCATTTCCCACTGGAAGGGATTGGGATTCCTTGGAGAAATGGCTAATTCCAGGTCTAGGGCAGGAAATAACAAGATGAGACTGGAACTTCTTGTTGTGCCAGGAAGCAAGGAAGCTCTGCAATGTGACTGCTTAAGCCTTCTGCAATGTTTTATTCTTGACTTTTAGGATTTGTTATACATGATCTGTGTAAGATTCCTTCATCACTTACAGGCACTATGGGTATTTTTTCCAGCATGTGGCTTGGCTATTCATTTTTTTATACTTTATTTGGATGAGCTGAAATTTACATTTTGATTAAGTCACATTTATCAATTTTTTTCTTTATTAGTGTTTTTAATGTGCTCAGTCCAAAAAAGTATTTCCCACAGCAAGATACTCTCTAATGTTTTCATCAGGGCCTTTATGATCATAGACCTAAATGTGAAAGATAGAACCATAAAGCTTCCAGAAGAAAATACACAAGAAAATGAACATACAAGCCATAGACAGTAGAAAAATATTCACATAGTACGTATCTCTGAAAAAGTAACAGTACCCAGAATACATATCATATACCCCTGGAAATCAATAATGAAATGAAACAACAATGTTTAAAATTGTGCAAAAGGAGATACACAAATTATAGGCTCAAAAAAAGGTGCTCATTGCCCTCAAGAAAGTGTGAATTAAAACCATACTGAAGTGCCCCTTCAAAGGGTAGAGAGGAGGCTGGGCGCGGTGGCTCATGCCTGTTACTGCAGCATTTTGGGAGGCTGGGGCAGGCGGATCAATTGAGGCCAAATGTTTGAGACCAGCCTGGCCAACATGGTAAAACCCCATCTCTACTCAAAAAATAGAAAAATTAGCCGGGTGTGGTGGTGTGCACCTGTAGTTCCAGCTACTCAGGAGGCTGAGGCAGGAGAATCACTTGAACCCAGGAGAGAGAGGTTGCAGTGAGCAGAGATTGCGCCACTGCATTCCAGCCTGGGCAACAGAGCAAGACTTTGTTTCAAGAAAGAAAAAAGAAAAAAAAAAGGTGGAGAGGAGAAAGGAGGAAGAGAGCTTGATTAATGGGTACAAACATACAGTTTGAGAGAAGAAATCAGATCTAGTGTTTGACAGGTCAGTAGGGTGACTATTGACACATGGTCTATTACATATTTCAAAATAGCTAGAAGGGAATGAATGCTTTTAGAATAAAGTCAAATATTTATGATGATAAACATCCCTATTAAACTGACTTGATCTTTACAAATTATATGAATGTATTAAATTATCACATGTACCCCCAAAATATGTACAACTATTATGTATCAATAAAAAAATAAATAAAAGTATCCTTTTAGTGTGCCATGCAATTTTAAAAAAAAGAACCCTGCTAGGTTTGTTAAAATAAATTCTGACAATACCAAATACTCCCAAAGAGGTGGAATGCCTGCAGTTCATACAGTATTGGTAGGAGTGGAAAACGGCACATTTTGGATGCCTGGTGGACAGTTTCTTTAAAAGTTGAACACACATCTTCTATATATTCCAGCTATTCAAATCCTAGGTATATACCCAAGAGAAATCTAAACCTATGTTCATAAAAGACTTTTATATGAATGCTCATAACAATCCCAAATTGGAAACAACTCAATTATTCCTCAGTAGGACAATGAATAAACAAATTGTCATATATTAACAGAAAGGAATACTTCTCAGTAAACAACAAAGACTGAGTTGCTGAGAAACACACAGCTACAACATGGAGAATCTCACAAACATTCCTGTAATTGAAAGAAGTCAGATACAAGAGTGTCTACAAGGTGTGATTCCGCTTACGTGATGTTCTGGAACAGACACAACTAATTTATGGCGATAAAAATCAGGGCCAAAGCGGTGGCTCATGCCTGTAGTCCCAGCACTTTGGGAGGCTGAGGTGGCCAGATAATTTGAGGTCAGAAGTTTGAGACCAGCCTGGCCAACGTGGTGAAACCCCGTTTACTAAATGAATTTTCTACTAAAATACAAAACAAGTTTTCTACTAAAATACAAAATTAGCTGGGTGTGGTGGCAGGTGTCTGTAGTCCCAGCTACCTGGGAGGCTGAGGCAGGAGAATTGCTTGAACCTGGGAGGCGGAGATTGCAGCGAGCCAAGATCATGGCACTGTACTCCAGCCTGGGTGACAGAGTGATATTCCATTAAAAAAAAAAAAAAAAAAAGCCAGGTGGGGTGGCTCACGCCTGTAATCCCAGCACGTTGGGAGGCCAAGGCAGGCAAATCACAAGGTCAGTAATTAGAGACCAGTCTGGCCAACACAGTGAAACCTTGTCTCTACTAAAATTAGCTGGCTGTGGTGGTGTATGCCTGTAATCCCAGCTACTCTGGAGGCTAAGGCAGGAAAATCTCGTGAACCCGGGAGGTGGAGGTTGCAGTGAGCTGAGGTCGCGCCATTGTACTCCAGCCTGGACAATAGTGGGAGATTCCGTCTCAAAAAAAAAAAAAAAAATCAGGAAATGGTTTCTGGGGGTGGGAAGTGCAGGGTGGGGAGAAGGAAAAGAACTGATAGGGAAAAGAGACTTTCTCGGGCAACAGAAAAGTCCAATGTCAGGTTTGGGGAGGTGATTACAGGGGATGGGGGCGTACAGAAGTGTGAAATTCATCAGACTGAAGACTGGAAATCTGTACGTTGGATTGTATTAAATTATGCTTTAATAAAAGTAAATATAGAGTGGGAAAAAATGAATAATGACAATGGATTTAACACAGAAAGTATTTATCTAAAAAAACCCTGAGTCCATAATATTATTGAGGGAAAAAAAGAAAACCTCATTGGTCATCTTTGGAGGTTGCTATAACACCAAGTCATCATTCTAAATATCTTCAAATAAAAAGAAAAAATCACTCATTTATCCTGTTTTTCTGGTTTGAGTTGTATTTCAGAGTATACAAATAGTTGAGGAGGGAAAGTTATTTTTAATAGAAGAATTACAGCTCATAAATGCAGAATGAGTGTAGAATCTAAAAATCACCATTCTGTAGGCCCTAATGAATCAATGAATGTAGGCAGTGATGATTGGTGGCTGCCAAAACCATTCATTAAGTGAAAGACTCAAGAGGGACTTTATCGTGAATCAGTCAGGCTGACAACACCTGAACCTGCTGTTGAATCCTAGCATCAGAAACAGTGAGGTAACCAGACATTCTGTATCTCCTGATGTCATGCACTAGAAAGTTCATAGCAGCACCTGAAGTTCTCTTTCCAAAAAGAAAGAAAAAAAAAAAAAATAAAGGAAGAACTAATCAACTTTGTAGATCTAATTACAGCTTAGAAAAAAAAGAGAGAAGATTAAAGGAACATGTTAAAGACATCAAGAGAAATCAATCTGCTAAGTCGAGATTGTGTGAAACTGTATAGGACAAATGCCTTGGCTTCTTCGACAAATGAATGACACGAAATTAATAAAGGTGAGAAGAAATGTTACAGACTGAAAGATATTTAAGAGACAGACCAGCCGAATGCAATGTGTAGACCTTGTTGGGATTCTTATTTGAATAAGTCGACTATCAAACAATTTTTCTTGAGAAAATATAACGGAGTTTTGAGAAATATTGTTGAGAAAACATGGACTGGGTATTGGATTTTGCTAAGTGTAATTTTATGTTAAGACTATGTTTTTAAAGAGTCTTTATACGTTGGCAATGAACTCTGAAGTATTTATAGATGGAATGAGATGATGTCTGGGATTTGCTTTTAAAAAGTCAATGAGCAGTAACTGAAAAAAAACAGCAAAATGTTAATATTTGTTAAAGTTGAATGATCAGTACATTTGGATTCATTATACTATGCTATCTTTGTGTATGTTTCAAGTTTTTCATTAAAAATATTGAATTAAAAGAAAAGAAATTAGCATAAAATGTAATGACTGAATTATTCATTTTCCAGTTTGTTTTGAAGGGAAAAAAACCAGTGAGACAAAATAATCTAAACCTCTCATCCACTCAGGGAAGAATTTCCAGACTTAGCATTGAAGAAACTCTAAGAAGGAGGCCCTTTTTTCTTTTTCCGTTTTTTTTTTTGTTTGTTTGTTTGTTTTTGTTTTTGAGATGGAGTCTAGCTCTGTCGCCCAGGCTGGAGTGCAGTGGTGCGATCTCAGCTCACTGCAACCTCTGCCTTCCGGGTTCAAGCAATTCTCCTGCCTCTGCCTCCCAAGTAGCTGGGATTACAGGCGCATGTCACCACACCCGGCAAATTTTTTGTATTTTTTTTTTAGTAGAGACGGTGTTTCACTGTATTAGCTAGGATGGTCTCGCTTTGCTGACTTCGTCTCCCCACCTCGGTCTCCCAAAGTGCTGGGATTACAGATGTGAGCCACCGTGCCTGACCAGGTGGCCCTTTAATTCTACAACTGACTTCACATCCTGGACGTCACTTGAGACTCTGAGTCTGTGAACGACCCCCCAGGTCTCCAGTATCTTGAGCTTGAATGGACTGGGCTAGCCAAGATGGCAAGAGTTCTAAGCATGCTCCCACCTGCGTCCTGAAAGTGGCATCCCAGTTCCTCAGAGAAATGGAATAGCCCAGGGACATCTTGAGCTATGCAATCAGCAATTAAGGCACCTGGGTTAAACTGTGCTTTTTAAGAATGTTATGTTTACCCTGTGTACAAATTAAAATCGACTTGTTCTTTGCCCATCACTCACTGTGACGCATCTAAGCCAATATGGACTCAGTGTCTGAATCCTTTTCTGGTGACCAAGAAGACCCCACAGGGGTTGAACCATGAAAGGTCCTGAGGCCGGGCTGGAGGAGGCAAGAAGGTTATCTCACTTGAGCATCCTCAAACCCTCTTACATCCTTTTCTCCACGATGGGTTATTGGTGTGTGTGTATGCGTGCGTGTGTGTGTGTGCGTGTGTGTATGTCTGGGAATGAAGAGTCATTTCATCTTTCTCTTTTTTTTTTGAGATAAAGTCTTGCTCTGTCACCCAGGCTGGAGTACAGTTGCACAATCTCACTGCAACCTCCGCATCCCAGGTTCAAGAAATTCTCCTGCCTCACCTTCCCAAGTAGCTGGGATTACAGGCGCACACCACCACCCCCAGCTAATTTATTTTTACTTTTTATTTTTGGTAGAGACAGAGTTTCACCATGTTGGCCAGGCTGGTCTTGAACTCCTGACCTCAGGTAAACCAACCGCCTTGGCCTCCCAATCACAAATGTTTTAACAATTCAATGCACCCACACAGAATTCTGCCTTATTCTGTCCTTGGGATTCATGATATAGTCAAAACATTCTTTGGTAGTCTGGGGATCTGGAAGTGCGTCTCTCCCTTATCTTCCTTTAGAAAGGACTTCCCAACAAGATTCAACAGTCTTAGGTGCCATGTTTTATACAGGAGTACAGAAGAAGAGAATACCTTTTCTTCGTAAATGAACTGACATATCGGAGAAGGACTTCCTATCATTTAAAAGTCATCTATCTTTTCTTCTGTCCTTGCAGAATTATTTTTCTCCTAACATTCAGACATGTTACTATAACATGCTTGGTTAACAGTTTCTGATTACTGTTACTCAGAACAAGGTGAAACCTTTCTATTTCCATGTCATGTATTTTCTCAATCCTGGAAAGCTTGTTAAAAAGGTCCTTTTCCCTATCGACTGCTTGGTCACAGGCAAGCTGCCTTTCATGTAGGCAACAGCCGGAGAGTCAACTGTTTTTTTTTTTTTTTTACTGAACCACAGTAAGACTTTCTATTCTTGTGTCCTTGTGACAGATCTTTACTTACTGAGGATGGAATTTAAAAGTAACAAAAAATTTCAAGACTAGTTAGAAAGATCAAAGATTGACCCATTTTTTGGTTAAAAAAAATCAAGAAAATAGTGTTCTCACATTAAAATTTTTCCATGGAATGAAAGCACAGGGTTTTGGGTCATTACTTCTAGGTAAACTTGCATACGTAAACGGGTGTGTGTACACTACATGAAAATGATATATATGAGTATATATATATTTACATCAGCCCTGCTTCTTTATTCAAGTGGTGGGGATGAATTTCTTCCTTTTTTTTTTTTTGAGATGGAGTCTTGCTCTGTCGCCCAGGCTGGAGCACAGTGGCACAATCTCAGCTCACTGCAACCTCCGCCTCCTGCGTTCCAGGAATTCTCCTGCCTCAGTCTCCCGAGTAGCTGAGATTACAGGTGCTGACCACCATGCCTGGCTCCTTTTCATATTTTTAGTAGAGACGGGGTTTCACCATCTTGGCCAGACTGGTCTTGAACTCCTGACTTTGTGATCCATCCCCTCGGCCTCCCAAAGTGCTGGGATTACAGGTGTAAGCCACTGTGTCTGGCCATGGATTTCTTAAGAACGCATTTATTATGCAATTCATTTACACTCTAAACAGTACAAAAAGCACAAAACGAACGAAGTAGTATTGTCTCTGAAGCACCTTGTGTATACTGTTTCATTTGAAAACGGGACCTCTGTCATCAGGAACCCTGCAGTCACCTGGTTGAGACTCCTGCACATGAAGCTAAAAAGGAAGTAGATGCTGGCGCCCACAGGGCTCTGACCGTGTGGGCTGCAGTGGGAACAAAGGACTCACTTAGGGCCAGTGTAGCCTCAGAGGGACACCTGGAAAAGGGACTGGAGAGAGGTGGACTCTCACCGAGGCCCCTTTCTACTAAAAGGCATACATTTGCCAGGCAGTTGGCTAAACCTAGGGGTAGACCAGTTGCTCTCCAACAAGGGCATGCGGGGGAGGGCTTGGTAAACACAGGGAGCTGGACTTCCTGCCAAGGTGGGTTGGACAAGCTTGACTCAAAGCAGGGACATTTTAAAAATTTTCTTTTGGGATCGAAGGCCTCATTTTTTTCCCATTCATTCCCTCTTTCAACAAACATTAATGATCACCTACTAAAAGTCAGAGATCACAGTGGGCACTGGGGATACAGAGATGAATGAGATTTAGAGGAAAGAATTCTAATATGACCCTCCAGAGTGTCTGATTCAGGAGGTCTGGGACAGGGCCCAGGAATTTTCATTTCTTACAAGTTCCCACATGATGTGAAAGCCACTGATGGGAAACATGGGAACCACAGAATTCTGTGTAGATTCCGAACGCAGGCCTCTGCCTTTCTGTAACCAACAGCGCTCACTCCCACTTTAAAAACTGGCAGAAAACCAAGGCTTCTGTCAAGATCACCTTGCAGCTTACGGGATGATGTGGTCTATGGGAAGTTAAGAGGCGAAATCATTCTCCCATCTCCAGCTGTTGGAGATGCCTCAAAGTACTGTAAGAGGCAGGTCACTGCACTCCAGGGTGATATCCATGCCCTGGACGGAGGGACACAAGTGACACTTTTAATAAAGACCTACTATGGCCAAAAAACATATGAAAAAATGCTCATCATCACTGGTCATTAGAGAAATGCAAATCAAAACCACATTGAGATACCATCTCACGCCAGCTAGAATGGAGATCATTAAAAAATCTGGAGACAACAGATGCTGGAGAGGATGTGGAGAAAAAGGAACAATCTTACACTGTTGGTGGGAGTGTAAATTAGTTCAACCATTGTGGAAGACAGTGTGGCAATTCCTCAAGGATTTAGAAATAGAAATTCCATTTGACCCAGCAATTCCATTACTGGGTATATACCCAAAGGATTATAAATCATTCTACTATAAGGACACATGCACACGAATGTTCATTGCAGCGCTGTTTATAATAGCAAAGACTTGGAACGAACCCAAATGCCCATTGATGATAGACTGGACAAAGAAAATGTGGCACATATACACCATGGAATACTACGCAGCCATAAAAAACAGCAAGATTGTGTCCTTTGTAGGGACATATGAACCTGGAAACCATCATTCTCAGCGTACTGACACAAGAACAGAAAACTAAACACCGAATGTTCTCACTCATAGGCAGATGTTGAACAATGAGAACACGTGGACACAGGGAGGGGAACATCACCCACTGGGGTCTGTTGGGGGGTGGGGGGCAAGGGGTGGGACAGCAGGGAGTGGGGAGGCTGGGGAGAGAAAACACTGGGAGAAATGCCTGATGTAGCTGATGGGGGGACGGAGACTGCAAACCAGCATGGCATGTGTGCACCTAGCGATAACTCTGCGGGATGTGCACAGGTACCCAGAGCTTAAAGTACAATTAAAAAAAAAAAAAAAGACCTACCCTGAGCTGCAGGGCAGCTGAATTGTCCTGGGGGAGACAAAGCTGGGGAGAGATTGCCCGGGGCAAACTGGGCTCTGCAGGGCGCATTCACTCCAGCCCATCAACAAGCAGTGAGGAATCCCCAAACTGCTTTCCACAATGGCTGAAGGAACTTAAAACAGAATAGCCATTTCACCCAGTAATCTCATTTACTACTGAATATAGCACCAAAATAACACAAATGATTCTACCATAAGGACACATGCACGCGTATGTTCATTGTGGCACTATTCACAGCAGCCAAGACACGGAGTCAACTTAAATGCCCATCAAGGGCAGACTGGGTAAAGGAAGGGTTGGACATGGACGCAATGGAACACTGCACCGCTGTAAGACAGGAGGTCATGGATGGAGCTGTCCTCCGAATTAACACAGGAACATCCAACCAAATACCGCGTTTTCACTTATAAGTGGGAGCTGGACATTGAGCACATATCGTTACAAAGAAGGGAACCATAGACACTGGGGCCTACTTGAGGGTGGAGGGTGGGGGTGAGGAAGGAGGCCCTTAATTTTCCTGAGCTTCTAAGGCCACCTTCCCCTAGACTTGTACACTGCACTGTAATAGGAGAAGTAAAGGCTGGCAGGCCGGGCGCCAACCTTAATCGCACTCCTGTAGATCACAGGCATGGTATGGAGGAATCTTCCTGGAAGACACTGTTTTTGCTTAAACACAACCAGACCCCCTCTAAGTCACATACCCCATGCCTGCTTCATGAATCAAGACCCTTTCACACATACTTTCTAGAACTGTAAGTCTTGAAAAGGGCTAAGATTTTCTTTGTCAGGGAGCTCGGTTCTTGAGACGCGTGTCCGTGGAAACTCCCGGCCAAATAAATCACCACTTTCTTCCCTGTTTGGGATTCGAGAGGTCTGTTTGTGGCCGCTCCTTCTTCAGGAGGAGGGTGAGGATCAACACACTACCTAACAGGTACTGCACTTATTACTTGGGTAATAATCTGTGTACCAATCTGTGCTCATTGAGGTGTCAATTACCAATATAGGTAATACACAATTCACATATATAATAAACCTGCATATGTGCCCCTGAACCTAAAATGAAAATTAAAAAAAGAAAAATAAAAAATAAAATAAAGACCAGGTGTGGTGGCTTATGCCTGTAATCCTAGCACTTGGGGAGGCTGAGGCTGGCGGATCATCTGAGGTCAGGAGTTCAAGTTTCACCAATATGGTGAAACCCCGTTTCTACCAAAAATACAAAAAATTAGCTGGGTGCAGTGGCATGCACCTGTAATCACAGTTACTTGGGAGGCTGAGGCAGGAGAATTGTTTGAACCTGGGAGGCAGAGGTTGCAGTGAGCTGAGATGGTGCCACCACATTCCAGCCTGGGCAAGAGAACGAGACTTCATCTCAAAACAAGGTAAACAAAAAACAAAAATAGGGAGTGAAGAGACTACGTGAACCCACGATCTGGTGGTACAGGGACGTCAGTGGACAGAACTGTGCTGCAGGGGAAGAACCCAGGAGCCCCCTCCCTGCTTCAGGGATCAGAGACAGTCCTGCCTGCCAAGCTGTTACCACCCTCACCACCAAGCCTGCAGAGCCTCACACGCAGGCCTTTCCTGCCAGGTCACTGCAAAGCAAAATGAATCATTCCTGGAGATCGAATGTATAGCACAGTGGCCGCAGTTAATGATGCGGTATTGCAGACTTTTAATTTGCTAAAAGGATAGAGCTTACCTTAAATCTTTTCACCCCCTCCCCACCCCACACAGGGGTAACAAGAGGGAGGTAATGGATGTGGCTGTTAGCTTGATTGTGGTACTCATTTCACAATGTATATGTACATCAAAACATCACCTGTACACCTTAAACATGTAGGTTTTTCTTTTATTTAAGAGACAGGGTCTTCCTCTGTCACCCAGGCTGGAGTGCAATGGCACAACCATGGCTCACTGAAGCCTTGAACTCCCAGGCTCAAGCGATCCTCTTGCCTCAGTCTCCTGATTAGCTGGGACTACAGGTTCATACAAGCACACCTGGCTAATTTTTTGTCTTTTGTAGAGATGGGAGTCTTGTTATGTCACCCAGGCTGGTTTTGAACTTGGGCTCAAGCAATCCTCCTGACTTGGCTTCCCACGCCACTGTTATTATAAATGTGAACCAATTTTTTATTCTTTGTAGAGATAGTATCTCACTATTTTGCTCAGCCTGGTTTTGAACTCCTGGGCTCATGTGATTCTCCTGACTTGGCTTCCCAAGTCACTGGTGTGAGCCACCAAAGTCTATAAATGTCAATACATCTCCACAAAGCTGTTAAAAACAAATCTGCAAATGTAAAACACAACCCACAAATGCCTTTGAGAAAGAGACGGAGTCTCTCTTGCTCTGTTGCCCAGGCTGGGGGCAGTACGATCACAGCTCCCTACAGCCTTGAACTCCTGGGCTCAAGCAATCCTCCTACCTCAGTCTCCTGAGTAGCTGGGACACAGACATGCACCACCATGCTTGGCTAATTTTTTAGTTTTTGTAGAGATGGGGTCTTGCTCTGTTGCCCAGGCTTGTCTTGAAAGCCTGGCCTTAAGTGATCCTACCACCTTGGCCTCCCAAAGTGTTGGGATTACAGGCATACGCCACTGTGCCTGGCCTGGAAATATTAATTTAAGGAGATCATTTAAGAAAAATTTAAGGAGAGAACAAAACCGAACGGGAGAGAGTTTTTTCTCCAGCTAATGCCCAGCGTGGGTCGCCATGGCATGAAACATACAGTCAACTTTTAGAGAGGGAAAGCCCAGGTTTCCCTACCTAAGGGGGCAGGGGTGACAACACAGCTCACGCATCCCCCAGGGACAGGGTAGAGTAAACATCATACATCAGCTGTAAGAAATTTTTGTTTTTTGGGGTTTTTTCTGAGATGGAGTTTCACTCTTGTTGCCCAGGTTGGAGTGTAATGGTGTGATCTTGGCTCACTGCAACCTCCGCCTCCCAGGTTCAAGTGATTCTCCTGTTTTGACCTCCTGAGTAGCTGGGATTACAGGCGCCCACCACTACGCCTGTCTAATTTTTGATATTTTTAGTAGAGACAGGGTTTCACCATGTTGGCCAGTCTGGTCTTGAACTCCTGACCTCAGGTGATCTGGCACCTCGGCCTCCCAAAGTGCTGGGATTACAGGCATGAGCTACCGTGCCCGGCCTGTGAGAAGCTTTAAATACACCCCACGGATGACCAAGCAGCTCTGCTCACGCACATGGACACGCCAAGAGGAAAGGACACCGTGTCACAAACCTTGATTCCAAGTTCGATGTTTTCCCCTCCATACACGTCCATGCCGGGATCCAGAAGACCAATTTCACCAAAGAACTTCCTGTTGACCACGAAGGAGCAGCCTATCATGGCTGGGGTCCTGTGGGAGGGAGAAAGAAGAGAAGCTCATTGAGGCGTCAGCACCAGAAGCCCTACGGTAGGCACTGTTCTAGCATGGACCAGGCTCCAGCCAAGCAAATCACGTCCCTCCCTCAGTTCCCACACCTCCCAAGGCAGAGGTGCCATGGCACGATCTTGGCTCCCTACAAACTCCGCCTCCCAGGTTCAAGCGATTCTCCTGCCTCAGCCTCTGGAGCGCTTCTGTGTGTTTGTTTTTGTTTTTGTTTGTTTTAAGATGGAGTCTTGCTCTGTCGTCCAGGCTGTGTGCCACCACACCTGGCTAATTTTTATATTTTTAGTAGACACGCCTGTAATACTAGCACTTTGGGAGGCCGAGGTGGGTGGATCACAGGGTGGGTGGATCACGAAGACCGGCCTGGGCAAGATGGTGAAACCCTGTCTCCACTAAAAATACAAAAGTTAGCCAGGCTAATCCCAGCTACTCGGGAGGCTGAGGCAGAGAGCTGCTTGAACCCAGGAGGCGGAGGTTGCAGTGAGCTGAGATTGTGCCCCTGCACTCCAGCCTGGACAACAAAGTGAGACTCTGTCAAAAAAAAAAAAAAAAAAAAAAAAAAAGCCCGCCAAACGGAATGGCACCATGCAGCTTCTGGCTGGGCTAACAAGCAAATTAATGCAAGTCAAATACCGTATGTTCTCACTTGTAAGTGGGAGTTAAACACTGGGTACACACAGGCAGAAAGATGGTGACAATAGACAGAAACTCCAAAAGCAGGCAGGGAGGGAGAGCGGGGACTTGAAAAGCCACCTGTTGGGTGCTACGTTCACACTTTGGGTGACGGGATCAATGGATGCCCAAACTTCAGCATCACTCAATATACCCACGTAACAAATCTGTACATGTATCTCTTGTATCCAAAATTCTTTAAAAAAATCACGCGAGACAACACCACTCATGGTCATATGTGCAGGGATTGACAGGAATGCTGCATTATTCCACCACGTTCACTGCAATGTTGCATGATGTTGTATGACGCATAGGACCATGTGTTATAAATGAGGAAGACTACACTGATAAATATTACATTACGTATTGTATTGTGTTGTGTCGCACTGTATTACATTGTGCGTTGTAGTATAGTATCAATAGACAATTTTTGTATCTTTTTGCCTCGGTTTCCAGACTTTTTTGTGAGACAGAGTCTCACTCCTCGCCCAGGCTGGAGTGAGTGGTGTAATCTTGGCTTACTGCAACCTCTGCCACCCGGGTTCAAGTGATTCTCCTGTCTCAGCCTCCCAAGTAGCTGGGATTACAGGCACCTGCCACCGTGCCCGGCTATTTTTTTTTTTTCTTTTTTGTATTTTTAGTAGAGAAGAGTTTTCGTCATCTTGGCCAGGCTGGTCTTGAACTCCTGAGCTCATGATCCACCCACCTCGGCCTCCCAAAGTGCTGGGATTACAGGTGTGAGCCACCGTTCCTGGACTGTTTCCAGACTTTGTGGGCACCCTTATATAATACATTCATTGAGTAAATATTTTCTAAGCATCTACCAAATCACGCCCTTTGCTATAGCATGGATACAGCTGGAGACCGCTCTCCTAAGCCAGCTAACACAGGATCAGAAAACCAAAGACTGCATGTTCTCACTTGTAATTTGGAGCGAAACACTGGGTACACATGGAGATAAATATGTCTAAGGCATTTTGCTGGTGCTGCAGTAGGTGGGGAGACAGAAGACATACCTGTGTCATCTGTCGTCCAAGCAACTAAGAGTGACTATAATAATAATGTAGTTATTATTCTTGTTTTCTGAGCAATTTCATTTCTGAGCAATTTCCCGTCTCAAGCACAAGTTGCAAAGCACTTTCCATGCACATCTTGCAGATGCACCTGCACAACCCACTGAAGGATCCAGAACCATCTCACTGAACAACTGAGGCGCGTGGAGAGTAAGTGACCTGCCCCGAGTCACAGAATAGAACCCAGAGGCGCGTGGAGAGTAAGTGACCTGCCCCGAGTCACAGAATAGAACCCAGCACCTGCCTGGCTTCAAAGCCCTTGCTTTTAGCCCTTAGGCTTTACTGCACACTTTAGAGAAACCTTCCTGGAGGAACTGGCAGACGCCCACACTGCTGAAGGCCACAAACACCGTCCAGATGCTTCCCTGGGCCAAAGAGACACCTGATGCAGGAGGCCCACTGAAACTCCACTGGGGCCACCAGGAGGCCATTAGGTGGAACTCTTTGGAGCAGAAGCGTGGCCTGTACTCTCAGACTCTCATCTGCTGGTTCTGACTTCTAACTTGACTTTGACCTTCACATCCAGGTTTCTGATTCCATGGAAAGCCACTGGGAACCCATGTGGTGTGGCAGCGGATGAGCCTCTTCATTCGCCTTCAGGGGTGGTACAAGTGTGAAATGGCTCACTGCAACCTCCACCTCCCGGGTTCAAGGGACTCTCCTGCCGCAGCCTCCTGAGGAGCTGGGATTACAGAGGTGTGCACCACCATGCCCAGCTGATTTTTGTATTTTTAGTAGAGGCAGGGTTTCATCATGTTGGGCAGGTTGGTCTCGAACTCTGGACCTGGTGATCCGCCTGCCTTGACCTCCCAAAGTGCTTGGGTTACAGGCATGGACCACTGCGTCCAGCCTGGGAAAAGCATGGCTTCTAACGTACATCATTTCCTCCCAGCTCTTAGCCCCTCTTAGAGAACCAGCCTGACCTTTGGTCTGGAGAATCATCGAATGAGCCCATTCCCCGGCCTCGGTTAACCAAACCAGAAAATGGGCACTGATCCCAAGCCAGGACAAATTATGTCTCCTCTGAAAGTTGGAATTAGGTTTCTCCTGAAGGGCTGGCTTTGGAAATGAAGACAGTTCTGGGAGCTAGAACTCAATAAGTTCATACACATCCAAGGCTCAGGCCGCCATTGGGAACAGTTCCTGAGGGGTTCTGTGCACGTGGATGATTGAGCAGAAAGAAGAGGCAGATGTGCAATGGAAAAGTCAGACCACATGGGTGTGGGCGGGGGGACTGGCCACCTGGGAATCCTAGCTTCCCATCTGCTGAGAGCCCTGGCTCTGCTCTCTGCCCGTAAGTCACAGGAGGGTCCTTTGTGTCTTTGCAATCGGTCATTCTCCACATCAACAGTGTTAGATAAGTTTCTGTTCTTTGCAACCAAATGGTGATGATGAGCTATGCTGATTCCTCCTCTCAGTTGCCCTTTGGGTAACATCTTTCCCTGTTAGGCAGCCTGATTTTTTTTTCTTTTTTTTTTTTTTTTTTTGAGATGGAGTCTCACCCTGACACTTATGCTGGAGTGCAAGGGTGCAATCTTGGCTCACTGCAACCTCCGCTTCCCGGTTCCAGTAATTCTCCTGCCTCCGCCTCCCAAGTAGCTGGGATTACAGGCACACACCACCATGCCCTGCTAATTTTTGTATTTTTAGTAGAGACAGGTTTCACCATGTTGGCAAGGCTGGTCTCAAACTCCTGACCTCAAGTGATCTGCCTGCTTCAGCCTCCCAAAGTCCTGGGATTACAGGTGTGGGCTGCCGTGCCCGGCCAAGAAAAAGAAAGAAAGCTTTATCTTGCAGCCACAGGAGGAAAGCTACTACAGGGAAGATTTCTTCTGGGAGAGCGGGTGTCAGGGTCCACCCAGTTATGAAGATACATTAGTGACACATGTCCCTGGGTATGCTGCCATCAGCACAGAAGTAGGGGACAGGGAGATGTCCTCGGTGCTAGCTCCATTTTCTAGAGAAAATTTGTGAGCACATCAAGAAATTCCAGTAAGTTAGAAAAAAGCCCAGTTATTTTAATGTAGCTGGGTTTTATCTGGATGCTATCTGCGGCTGTGGGTGGTAAGGAGAGAAGGCTTCACAGCATGACTTGCCCGGAGTCCCCTGTCTGCTGGAAACAGCTCCGCTCAGCACATGGGATCAGGTTCTCTACCAGAGTCCTGGGGTTTCTCACAACAAAGTGGCGAGGTCTCCATTTGGTACCTCTTGGTTCAAACCAGGCCAGGGCAGGCCAGCACGAGATGCACAGGAGGCGGTGGGAACCCAGACCTCCACCTGTGTCCCAGGCAGCCCCAGAAAAACCCACAGACGAAGGGGCAGGGGGGCAGCCTGGTGCAGCGGGATGTGGAATGAACGTGACGGTGGTCGCCATTGGTGTCACAGGAAAATCACCCTAACCGGCCGGGTGTGGTGGCTCACGCCTGTAATCCCAGCACTTTGGGAGGCCGAGGCAGGTGGATCACTTGAGGTCAGGAGTGAGAGACCAGCCTGACCAACATGGCGAAACCCCATCTCTATTGAAAGTACAAAATTTAGAGGGCGTGGTGGTATGCACCTGTAACCCCAGCTACTCGGGAGGCTGAGGCAGGAAAATCGCTTGAACCTGGGAGGAGGAGATTGCAATAGCCAAGATCATGCCACTGCACTCCAGCCTACGTGACAGAGTGAGACTCTGTCTCAAAAAAAAAAAAAAAAGAGAAAACTGCCCTTAACATCACAGTCAAACTCTGCTCACAGAGCCTGACAGAGGTTGGAAGGGAGAGGCTGGAAGTGGCCCCCACAGGTGACCTTCCCTGGAAGCAGAAGCAGAAAGCCACCATTCTGCAAACACCAAGCCCTCCCCATGGTGCTGGGAGCTGGCCAGACCCTGAGCAGGTGGCTGCTGCCTAGCTGGTGATCATCATGGGGGACATTAAATAAGGAAAGGACACAGCAGCCTGGCCGGGTGGCTCATGCCTGTAATCCTAATCCTCTGGAAGGCCAATAAAGGAGGACCGCTTGAGTTCAGGAGTTAGAGACCAGCTCGGGCAACAAATCCAAAAATAACAAAATCACCGTCACTACACTAAATAAAAAATTAGCCAGCTATGGTGGCTCACGCCTGTAATCCCAGCACTTCAAGAGGCTGAGGTAGGAGGATTGCTTGAGCTTAGGAGTTTGAAACCAGCCTGGGCAACATAGCAAGACCCTGTCTCTACCAAAAATAAAAAATTAGCCAGGTGTGGTGGCAGGTGCCTAAAGTCCCAGCTACTTGGGAGTCTAAGTTGGGAGCATCACTTGGGCCTGGGGGGTTTAGGCTGCAGTGAGCTATGATTGCACCACTGCACTGCAGCCTGGGTGACAGAGTGAGACCATGTCTCGAAAAAAATTTTTCAAACAAAAAAAAGAAAAGACACCTCTGGCCATGGGCAGGCCAGCCAGTGTTGCTGGTGAGCTCAGCAGGCACCTGCTTTGCATTCTGGAGCTACCTGCCTGGACTGATAAATGAGGGCTGTCCTCGTCCTCTGCCTGGGGAGAGGCAGTCCTCCAACAGGAAGCCACTGCCCATCCCATCTGGACCTGCCTCAGGGGTGGCAGGTTGGCCACTTTATCCTGACAATCCAGAGCAAAGCACGGCCCTGCTTCCCCTCCAAGGCGTCCCCAACCCCTACCCAGCCGTGCAAACTGCATTCAATACCACTCGGGGCTGATGAGATCCCAGAACGTGATTCTTCAGCCTCATCCTTCGAACTCAACTGCGATTACCACCATGAGTGCAAACATTTCATTTCAAAATCATTCAAAAATGATAATCATATTAAGGGATCTGCCAAAGCCTAATAGCTCCATTACAGCAGAGAAGAACAGAAATTAAAAATAATCACTTATCGTTGCCGTTACACAAATATATGCGACACACACAACAGTTTCAACGGAATGACGGAAAAGCGGAGGGATAGACAGTGAGGGGAGGGTGCAGCCTGGGGTGTTTGCAGCTTTCTCAGGCTCACTGTGCTCTTTCCATAGGTCACAAAGGGCTCACCTGCATTCTACATGCTTCCCCTCCTCTAAATCCTTCAATGGCTCACTATTCCCTTCTGAATCAAGCACAAGTTCTTCCTTGGCATCTCTGCCTCTCTCAATTCCTTTCCAGCCATCAACCCAATAGAATCTTTGGCTACTCTACACCAGGAGTCCTCAACCCCCAGACCACGGGCCAGCACCCGTTTGTGGCCTGCAGGGAAGCAGGTTGTACAGGCAGAGGTGAGCGGTGGGCAAGGGAGTGAAGCTTCATCTGTGCTGACAGATGAGGGTCCCCATCGCTTGTGCCACCACCAAAGCTAATAGCTGGGGCTGCCACCCTCTCCTCACTGGTAAATGAGGGGCTGTCCTCGTCCTCTGCCTGGAGAGAGGCAGTCCTCCAACAGGAAGCCACCACTGATCCCATCTGGGACCTCCTCTCAGATCCCTGGCAGTATTAGATTCTGCTAACAGGAGTGCACACCCTATCGTGAACAGCACATGCGGGATCTAGGTTTCCTGCTCCTTAGGAGACGCTAATGCCTGATGATCTGTCATTGTCTCCCATCACCCCAGATTAGACCCTCTAGTGGCAGGAAAACAAGCTCAGGGCTTCCACGGAGTCTACAGAATGGTGAGTTGTAGAATTATTTCACTATCTATTATGATGTCATCATAGTGATTTCTGGTTGAAGGCGTGGTGTCCCTGTGTTGTACGTCAATGAGTGAGGCTGTAGGTATGGGAAGAGCAGGCTCCAGTGGTGGAGAGAAAAGAAGGAGCTAGAAGCCAGACTGTGAGCTAGGTGCAGTGGTGCACACCTGTAATCCTAGGGCTTTAGGAGGCCAAGGCTAGAGGATTGCTTGAGTCCAGGAGTTTGAGAACAAACCGGGCGACATAGTGAGACCATGTGTTTCTACCAAAAATAAATTTTTAAAGAATATCCAGGTATGGTGGTGCACACTGGTGGTCCCAGCTACTCGGGAGGCTGAGGCTGGAGGATCAGTTGAGCCTGGGAGGTGGAGGCTGTAGTGAGCTATGATCATACCACCGCACACCATCCTGGGCCACAGAGCGAGACCCCATCTCAAAAACAAAACAAGACAAAACAAAACAGAAAATCTGCTGATTCATAGCCTGTAAATTAGGAGAGTGTCTATCTCCAGAAGATAACAGAAGGCAGCCCCTTTGGACTAGGGTCTTCCACCTGCCCCTCACTGCCCTGTTTGGTGACATTCTCCCACCTGGATGCCTACTTGTCACCATGTAGCTGGCCGTCTGTCACCTGATGAGCACAAGTGCTGGTGGTGTCTGACTGTCGCTTTTTCCTGACACCTTCACCTCCTGACATTCTCGTAGGCCCCAGCCACCCCCTGGTCTCTGTTACCTGGCAGTCATGTCTCCAGATTCTATCATGATGGCAGTTCCTGACCCAGGGATCAGGGGCTGACTCTATTTTCTATTTCCTGATTCCAGCCAGCCTGCCAGGACGTGCTGCTTTTCTCTGACCTCAGACTCAAAGAGCTGCTGTGTTCTTGGTCTTAGCTCTGCTCCAGCTGTTGCTAAGCACTTTCCATTCTGAGGCCCCATGTGCAAAAAGCCCATTGTCAGCCCTGGAGTTGTTCTTATATGAATGTCTGCAAATCCAACCCTCAAGGTGTAATTGGCATCGGGTGTTCTGGCAGTACTCCCAACTTCTTTGGCAACCGGTAGGTGGGTTAATGCAAATTCACTAATTTCAGTGCACGGTGACTCACCCCAGCACTTTGGGAGGCTGAGGTGGGTGGATCACCTGAGGTCAGGGGTTCAAGACCAGCTTGGGCAACAAGGCAAAACCCCATGTCTGCTAAAAATACAAAAATTAGCCGGGCGTGGTGGCACGTGCCTGTAGTCCCATCTACTTGGGAGACTGAGGCAGGAGAATTGCTCGAACCCTGGAGGCGGAGGTTGCAGTGAGCTGAGAACATGCCACTGCACTCCAGCCTGGGCAACAGAGTGAGACTCCATCTCAAAACACAAAAACAAATTCACGAATTCCAGCTCATTTTGTTATAATATCACCAGTGGTGAATTCTTTTACGCCACTTCCTAATGCGTTAGAATAAGTGTCCAATGCGGATGTTGCCCTTCTGTAGTTACGTCACCCATCCAGTCCACACTCATCACCCATCCAGTCTACACTCATCACCCATCCGGTCTACACTCATCACCCATCCGGTCCACACTCATCACCCATCCGGTCTACACTCATCACCCATCCGGTCCACACTCATCACCCATCCAGTCCACACTCATCACCCATCCGGTCCACACTCATCCCCCATCCGGTCTACACTCATCCCCCATCCGGTCCACACTCATCACCCATCCGGTCCACACTCATCATCCATCCAGTCTACACTCATCACCCATCCGGTCCACACTCATCACCCATCCAGTTTACACTCGCTGGCACAGACACCCACGTACTGTAATCAGACAGGCAGGGTCTCCAGGGCTTACAGGAATTTACTCAGTTTCAGCAATCAGCCTGTTTTACAGCCTCCTGCCCTGAAGCCTATTTCTTCCTAGCTATATGGTCACCTAGTTAGTTAAAGCGAGTTCCTGACAGAGCCCAGAGATTTACAGATGAACTCAAGTGAACTTTCTCATGACTGTACTCACGTCTCTGCCCTGGGGAGAGCTACAGTTCCGGCACCGTCACAGCCGACCTGGATGCTGCCTGAGAGTATGATGGCTCCCTGCCCCTGCACCACTGCATGTGCTAATGCACCCCTCCCCTCTCCATCACTCCATAAAACCCTCCGGTCACGGTCCCACGGGAGTTGCTGCTTTGGAGTATACTGCCTGTGGTCTCCTTCCTCCCGACAAGTGATAAAACCCCTATTGATGAAGGCCTGTGTTCTCACGGAGAGTTGTTTGTTACTCGCCAGGCAGATGAATCCTGTTTTTGGGGGGACAACGGTGAGCCACGGTGACCCACCAGGAAGGGGAGGAGAGGGAGAGCGAGGCAGGAGCACATCACTCGGGCCGGCAGGAGCCTTGACAAGGCATCTCAACGCATCTGCTGCCACCATAGGACAATTCCAGATGATTTCTTTTTTAATTTTAATTTTTAGAATGCATTTATTTTTAATACATAAGACAGAAAGAAAAACCTGCAATCTTGGCTCCCTGGTGCAATCTGTGCTGACTGCAGCCTCAATCTCCCAGCTCCAGCAATTCCCACACTTCAGTTTCTCAAATAGTTGGGACTATAGGCACACCCCCCCATACTCATTTTTTTCTTTTGGTAGAAACAGGGTCCCACTCTGTTGCCCAGGCTGGTCTCTGATTCCTGGCCTCAAGCAGTTCTTACACCATGGCCTCCTGGAATGCTGGGATTACAGGTGTGAGCCACTGTGCCTGGTTGATTCATAATTCCTTCCTTTCTTCCTTCCTTCCTTCCTTCCTTCCTTCCCTCCTTTGTTCCCTTCCCTTCCCCTCCCTCCCTCCCTCTCTTCCTTCCTTCCTTTATTTCCTTCCTTCCCTCCCTCCCTCCCTCCCTCCCTTCCTTCCTTCCTTCCTCCACTGTGCCTGGTTGATTCATAATCAATTCCTTCCTTCCTTCCTTCCTTCCCTCCTTCCCTCCTTCCCTCCTTCCCTCCTTCCTTCCTTCCTTCCTTCCTTCCTTCCTTCCTTCCTTCCTTCCCTCCCTCCCTCCCTTCCTCCCTCCCTCCCTTCCTCCACTGTGCCTGGTTGATTCATAATCGATTCCTTCCTTCCTTCCTTCCCTCCTTGATGGAGTTTCACTATTTCACCCAGGCTGGAGTGCAGGGGCGCCATCTCGGATCACTGCACTGCAACCTCCACCTTCCGGGTTCAAGTGATTCCCCTGCCTCAGCCTCCTGAGAAGCTGGGATTATAGGTGCCTGCTACCACGCCAGGTGAATTTTTGCATTTTTAGTAGAGATGGGGTTTCACCATGTTGGCCAGGCTGGTCTCGAAGTCCTGACTTCATGATTCGCCCGCCTCAGTCTCCCAAAGTGCTGGGATTACAGGCATGAGCCACTGCGCCCGGCTGGATTCATAATTATGTCTAATCCTCAAAGCAGCTCTGTTTGGTAGATGTTACTAGCCCCATTTCCCAACTGAGGCTCAGAGGTTCAGGAAACCAACCGAGGGTAAACACAGGCAAATAAGTGCAGAGGAGGGGCAGCCCAGGGGGCCTCTGACCCCTCACCCTCCCAGGTACCCAGCTGCCTCCCAGACCAGATCATCTCACGCCAGCAGCAGCCAAGAGCTCTTGCACTGGGTGAAATAAGTGATCCCACTTTGAAGATTTCTGGGAACTTGCAGCTGCTAAACACTAAAAATATAAATTTGAGGAAGGAGTTGGCTGGCTTGAATAGAATTCTCAACTGGCACAGTATGGTAATTTAATGCCCAGAGTTCCAATTGCCTCTGCTGTACATATAAATACCAAAAGGACAAGTCGGCTGCCTTTTAAAACAATCAAACACTGCATCCAGCTCACAACAAAAGGCCAGGGCTTTGCCTTTAAGTGGAAGTAGCACTTTCACCTTTGTCACTGAAAAGATAATTCATGCTGAAACAAGGACTTCCTTCAGATTGGGAAGTGAACTGTCAAGGAATTAAGAGCCTTTCCTTTCGGAGGATAAAGGAAGCGCTCATCTCTCTGGGGTGTGATTTCTCACAGATGCAGAAAAAATGCCAGTGGGGATTGAAGTTGCCAGTCTCAGAAGGCATTTCCTTGGCTGACTGATTTCTGTCTGGGCTTATTTTATTAAAACAAAGACCCACATCCAAACTCCCTAGTAAGATGTTCCCTATAAGCAATTTTCTCGGGATAATACTTTTACATTTTTTAATCATATTTTCGTGAAGCTTTGAGAAACTCATTTGCAAGTAAGCCTTGGAAGAGTGTTTTCGTAAATGCACTATTTCTTAAGAACTGGTAACACATTAAGCCATTGTCAGCCATGGACACATTATATATATATTGTGTACATGTATTTTAAGATGCCTGGTTGGCTATCTTGTGAGATGAGACATGGTTGACTGAATGTTTGGGGAAAGAAACAGAGAAAGTTCTAGAACAGGCATCATTAGCAAACTTCGCTTCTTTTTTTTGTCTGGCCAGGGAATTAGGATTTTTTTTTTAACAGATGAACATTTACAACTGATTTGATGATGATGATGATGATGGGAACACTAACTTTGAATCTAAACAAAGCAACATGTTACCTACATGCACAAAAATTCAAATATTCTCATTAGTAGACCCAGATTCTAACAAAAAAGCACTCATTAATGTCCATAATTTTGGATTTTGTCAATAAGATACTTGTAAAAATCAGATTTTGCACTCTGTTTATAAGTATCCACATAGCATCCTTGATTTGGGCTAAAATGTTTACTATCCAGCCATCGGAGAGAAATTTCATCAACCTCTGTGTGAGATGAAGCCATGGAGGGAGTGCAGTCTCTATGGACTGGGACAGACTGACAAAAAGGTGACTTTGTTTTTGTTCTGTTTGGTTTTGTTTGGTTTTGTTTTTGAGACAGAGTCTTGCTCTGTGGCCCAGGCTGGAGTGCAGTGGTGCGATCTCGGCTCACTGCAGCCTCCACCTCCTATGTTCAAGTCATTCTCCTGCCTTAGCCTCTCAAGTGGCTAATATTTTTTATGAGAGACAGGGTTTCCCCATGTTGTCCAGGCTAGTCTTGAACTCATGACCTCAGGTGATCTGCCTGCTTCAGCCTTTCAAAGTGCTGGGATCACAGGCGTGAGCCACTGCACCCAGCTAGGAAGGTGACTTTGAAAGAATGAATAGGGGACTCAGGTGGAGAGAAAGACTTGAAAGACTGATCAGCCTCCTTTTCATCTGTAAAAGGAGGGCAAAAATCCCTCTCCAGCTTCCAGGGCTGATGCAAGAACAACTCTGATAAAAAGCTTTAGGCTGCACATTTTAGCACGATAAATTAGGCTAGCAACATCACTGTGTTCTGTAAAGAAAGGAAGAGTATCGAGATTTTCGCATGATGGAGGAGTTTTTCTGAGAATGTTTTAGGACATCCTATATCAATGCAGGCACTATGGGAGAAAATAAAATGACAAGGAAGTAACTGTGACCAGACGTGGTGGTTCACTCCTGCAACCCCAGAGCTTCGGGAGGGCGAGGGGGAAGGATTGCTTGAGGCCAGGAGTTTTAGACCAGACAGGGCAAAATCGAGAGACTCCCATCTCCACAAAAGTGAAAAGAGAAAAATAGCTGGGTGTGGCGATGTGCACCTGTAATCGATGAGGAGGAAGGATTGCTTGGGCTTAGGAGTCTCCAGCCTGGGCCAAAGAGCAAGAATCTCTTAAGAAAGATTAAAAATAAAAGTAAATAATTGGGAATTAGAGGACAAAGAACAAAATAAGATGATGTCAAGGGGGCCAGGTGCAGTGGTTCACGCCTGTAATCCCAGCACCTTAGGAGGCCAAGGTGGGTGGATTACCTGAGGTCAGGAGTTCAAGACCAGCCTGGCCAACACCAGCCTGGCCAACATGGTGAAACCCTGTCCTCGTGTGGTGGCTTGTGCCTGTAATCCCAGCTCCTCGGGAGACTGAGACAGGAGAATAACTTGAACCTGGGAGGCAGAGGCTGCAGTGAGCCGAGATCACACCACTGCAATCCAACCTGGGTGATGAGGTAAGACTCTGTCTCAAAAAACAGCAAAAGATGATGCCAAGGATAAGTTTAGCAGACAAAACGCAGGCTGTGACATACTATATATTCAACAAAAGTGGACCACAAATTCAGCTCCAAGCTCTTTCATCCCCACTGTGGACAGAATCACAGGAAGCACCTGCAGCATCTAAAAGATCTTTTACAAGAGAAATAAGGTCACATGACCACTAAGACCCAAGACACATTTCTCTCCTGAGTGATCTGGTCTCCTTAACCACGTCTCCTTAACACCACGTCAATGAGCTCCACAAATCTGATTTCCAACACACTTCTCAGCATTGGCCTGCGATGTTTACCTAAGGACAGTCACATGACAGCAATTGTTCTCAGGACCAAATGAGATTCAGATAAGAAGACAGCTTTCTGATGGCCCTGCGTATTTAAGGGCTACCCTAGCAGCAAAATAGTGGTAAGAAAGCAGTCAAATAAAAGAGTATAATAATTTATTTCGAAACATATGAATGGGCTTTTTCTCTGCTGGATTTGCCATTTCATTCAGAGGCAGTCGTGGCCTTGATCTGGGGGAAGACTGTCAGAGCCGAGACAGAAGGAAAAGCAAAGGAGATGTTAATTTTCTGTTGTGACTGTAAAATAGACTCCTGAAGTTAACCGCTGAAGCAATTGTCTCTAAGCCCGGATTTCAAGGGCATGAGCTGTGCATCAGAGAGAGGAAAGCATTTGCTAAATTCCAAAAGCCTCCCTTTAGATATTAAGGTCAGCAGACGGGCGAAGCCAGAGGATGGCTGTGGTGACAAAGCTGTGAGGCTCACTGCTGGCTCACCTTAGGATCACCTGGGAAACCCTGAAAAATCACCTGTGTTCAGGCGCACTCCGACAGTGATTTGATTGGTCCACACCCGTATTTGATTCTAAAGCACAACCAGGGTTGAGAATCACGACATGCGAGACAGTCCCAACGCCAAAAAAGGCTGATATAATTTGGATATTTGTCTCTTCCAACTCTGATGATGGAATGTGATCACCCGTGTTAGACGTGGGGCCTGATGGGACGGGTTTGGGTCCTGAGGGCGGATTCCTCATGAATGGTTTGGTCCTCCCCATGGTGACGAGTTCAGTAAGACAAAGCTGCGGGGGCTCACCACTGGCTCACCTACGGAGCACCTGGGGAGTCTAAACATCACCTGTGTTCAGGTGCATGCCCAGCCACTGGTTTGATTGGTATACGTCCGTATTTGATTCTAAAACACAACCAGGGTTGAGAAGTACTGACATGTGGGGAAGCTGCAAAGCACAAAAAGGCTCATGTCATTTGGATGTCCATCCCTTCCAAATCTGGCGACCGAATGTGATCACCAGAGTTGGAGGGGGGGCCTTGCCTGATGGGACGCGTCTGGTCATGAGGGCAAATCCCTCATGAATGGCTTGGTGCCCTCCCCGGGGAATGAGTTCAGCGAGATCCGGTTGTTAACGAAGCTTCTGGGACCTGCCCTGTCTCTCTCACTCCCTCTCTCACCCTGTAATGCTGGTTCCCCTTCCCCTTCCGCTAGGATTGAAGATCTCTGAAGCCTCCACCAGAAGCCAAGCAGATGTTGGTGCCATGCTTCTTGTACAACCTCAGAACCGTAAGCCAATTAAACCCCTTTTCTTTATAAATTACCAAGCCTCAGATACTCTTTTAGAGCAATGCAGAACCCTACTTCCCTTTATAAATCCATCAGATCTCACGAGATTTGTCCACTATCATGAGAACTGTACAGGAAAAACCCATCCCCAGGATTCGGTTACCTCCCACTGGGTCCCTCCCATGATGTGTCGGAGCTACAATTCAAGATGAGATTTGAGTGGAGACAGAACCAGACCATATCAGGAGGCAAAGGGCTAGACAGGTTGGCTCACAAAGGGAGTCAGGGGACAGGAAGGCACCCACTGCATGGATCTCTTGCCTGAAGTTCAGGAGCAGAGCCGATGACAACAGCGGTGAATACAGAAGGGACAGAACTCAAGATGGGGAGGTGTCAGCCGAAGCCAGAAAGGTCCCTGAAGACAGGCGGCTCAGACGCCTCTCCCATTGCCCTGAGGCAGTGTCCACGCCCCTTGCTCCCAGGCACTATTTAAGAGGAAGAACTTTCAAGAGGGAAGAGCAGCCCTTACAAATAACAGCCTGTTGAAATTTCGATTTAATGGAGCAACTGTCCTGAAAGAGATGGAGTTTTCAATTGGAAGAAACTGAGTTACCTTGAAACAAAAAGATTAGTTTTCTTTTCCATCATTGTGAACACCAGGACTGGAGAGCAGGCTGAATTCAAATTTGGAAAAATAAAGTCACCCTTTCTTACATCTGACTTGGCAACTAAAATTTAAAATTGTGTTACAGGTTTTAAATTACTATAGAAGAATGAACAGAACTCTGAGACACCAACAGACACTTAGGAGGGAAAAAAAAACAATGATTCAATATGAAAAACAACTTTTCTGGAAAGTAATTTGGCAATCTGTCTCATGAGTCTTAAAAATATACATGTCTTAGACCTAGAAATTCTACTCTTAGGAATGTATCCTAAAGGATAATAATGACTTCTTCCTCTGAGAATGTCAGATGATGTAATTTGGACCAACTCTATTGCTGAAAAAAACTTAAAAAGCTGGATAATTTTTTTTTTTAAAGAGACAAGGTCTTGCTCTGTTGCCCAGGCTGACGTGCAAACATAGCCTGCTATGGTCCTAACCACCTGGGATCAAGCAATCCACCTGCCTCAGCCCCCTAAGTAGCTGGGACTACAGGCACATACCACTAATACCACTACACCCAGCTAATTTTTGCCTTTTTTTTTTTTGAGAGATGAAGTCTTGCTATGTTGCCCAGGGTGGCCTTGAACTTCTGAGCTCAGGCAATTCACCCACCTTGGGCTCCTAAAGTGCTAGGATTACAGGCATGAGCCACCACACCAGCCTGCATAAAATTTTTTGATGTTAATATAACAACTGAAGATGAACACAATGAAAATCATTAGGTTGAACTCTGGCTGAGACTGGAACAGAAAAATCGATGCCCAGCTAACGGGTTTCCTTCTAACCTGAGGTAGGCTCCAGTCCATGAAGCGGGACTGAGAGGCTGGGTTCCACTTCTAGCCACCTCAAAAGGCCAGAAAATCAAGAATTGGATTTCAGTTGCCCACTAATAATGGGCAACCTGGTAAACCACCCTTCATTTTTGGCTAAAATACGAAACTGGGGGGCTGGGCACAGTGACTCACTCCTGTAATCCCAGCACTTTGGGAGGCCGAGGTGGGCAGATCACCTGAGGTCAGGAGTTCGAGACCAGCCTGGCCAACATGGTAAAACCCCATCTACTAAAAACACATAAATTAGCTGGGTGTGGTGGCTTAGGCCTGTAGTCCCCGATACTCGAGAGGCTGAGAATCACTTGAACCCAGGAGGCGGAGGTTTCGGTGAGATGAGATCGCACCACTGCACTCCAGCCTGGGTGACACAGTGAGACTCTGTCTCAAAAAAGAAAAGGAGAGAGCAACCCCGGGCCGGATACTATACTTACTGCCTAAGGTTCTTAGGAGAACTAAAAGTATCAGCACTTGTAAAGTACCTTCCTAGTATATAACAAGTGCCATATGCCAGACACGGTGGCTCACACCTTGATCCCAGGCCAAGGTGGGTGGATTGTCTGAGGCCACGAGTTCAAGACCAGCCTGGGCAATGGTCAAACCCCGTCTCTACTAAAAACACAAAAATTAGATGAGTGTGGTGGCACACTACTGTAGTCCCAGCTTCACAAAAGGCTGAGGCATGAGAATTACTTGAACCCAGGAGGTGGAGGTTGCAGTGACCCAATCTTATGCCTGCCACTGTTCCCCAGCCTGGGTGACAAAGCAAGCCCCTGTCAAAAAAGGGGAAAAAAAAAAAAAAAAAAAGAAAAAAAGTCCAGTTAGCTGGAAATCAAGCTGACCTCTCTTCCAGACTGCAAACTCACTTATTTCCTCTGGGAGATCCAGAAAACCTCACATCTTGCATTTCCATTAATTAGAGGCTGTGAGCGCTCCTGTGCTCCTGGCAGAAGTAAAAATTCTTACTAGAGACAGATAACGCCATCCTAGGTTACAAATTAACTTGATAAATAACTTTTGCTTTCTCTCTCTCTCTCTCTCTCTCTCTCTCTCTCTCTCTCTCTCTCTCGTTGAAACAGGGTCTCATTCTGTCCCCCAGGCTGGAGTGCAGTGGTGTGATCATAGCTTACTGCAGCCTCCACCTCCCAGGCTCCAGTGATCCTCCTGCATTAGCCTTCCAAGTAGCTGGGAGTACAGGCCTATGCTGGCTAATTAGCATAAATAATTTAGCTAAAATAGCTGGCTAATTTCTTTCTGTATTTTTTTTAAGAGACAGGATCTCATTATGTTGCCGAGGTTATACATAACTTTTTCAAATACAGTAGCTAACATCTCTAACATATAATCAAAGACAATCAAAAGCATTAGGCGTCAAGAGGCCAAAAGTTAGGCTTGTGTGAAAATTACAGACAAGAAAAAGAGAGGCAAAGGACTTCCAGATACTGGAACTATTAGACTTATTAGAAAACATCTATGTTCACTGTGCTTAAGAAAATAAAAAAGAAAGCTTAAATTTTTTGGCAGGAAACTGAAAATTACAGAAAGTGGCACAACACATTTGAAAAAAAAAAAACAAGAGAAAAATCTAAAATCAAAAAGCTCAGTCGCTAAAATGAAGAACTCAATGAATCGTTTACCAGCAGATTAGACACAGCGAAAGAGAGTATTAATGAACTAAAGTCTAAGTCATAAGAAACCATGCAGAATGAAGCACAGAGGGAAAAAAAGATAAAGAATGCATAAAAGAAGGTAGGCAACATAAAGAATACAATGATAAGGTCTGACACAGGTTTGTGGAATCCCAGAGGATAGTAAACAGGGCAGAGGCAATATTACAAGATACTATGAATGGGAATGTCCCATAATTGAGGAAAAAAATGAACGCATATATTCAAAGCTCAACAAATCTCAAGCAGAACAAATAAAAAGAAATCTATCCTTAGATACATCATAATGGGGAATTTAAATACAAAGGTAAAATCTTACAAAAAGCCAGACAAGAAAATAAAAAATCAGAGATTTAAAAAAATGTTTTTGTACAAGAACTTATATTGACGATAATGAAAAATTTTAAATCTTCCAAATTTCTATTAATTGGGATATAATTAAGTATATTTTGGCACAGTCCCATGATAAAATGAATGCAGCTATTAAAATATAAAGAATAAAGGCTGGGCGCAGTGGCTCATGCCTGTAATCTGAGCACTTTGGGAGGCTGGAGTAGGCGGATCACTTGAAGTCAGGAGTTCAAGATTAGCCTGGCCAACATGGCAAAGCCCTATCTCTACTAAAACTGCAAAAAAACTAGGTGGGCATTGTGGCATGGGCCCATAGTCTCAGCTACCTGGAAGGCTGAGGCAGGAGGATCACCTGAACCCGGGAGGCAGAGGTTGCAGTGAGCCAAGATCACACCACTGCTCAACCCGGCAAGATTCCATCACAAAAAAAAATAAAAATAAATAAAAAATAAAAACTTCATGCTATAATGCTAATTATAAAGTAAAAAAATCACAGCTACATGTATGGCTCATTATTTATTTATTTGCAGTACAATAA
Source organism: Sapajus apella (assembly GCF_009761245.1). Classification (NCBI taxonomy): domain Eukaryota; kingdom Metazoa; phylum Chordata; class Mammalia; order Primates; family Cebidae; genus Sapajus; species Sapajus apella. The sequence continues at coordinate 147,703 of NW_022437028.1, forward strand.
AAGGTAATATGTTAAACACGCTACCAGCCATTATTTCTAGGTTGTAAGGTTGTGGGATATTTTTATTACCTGCTTTAAATTTTTTTCCATGCCTTTACAATGAACCTGTTGACTTTTATAATTAGAAAAGAAGTGGTTTTGCTTAGTTTCATTTTAAAAACATAACACTAGCACTCACTGCTGTTTTCAGTTTTAAACTGGGGCAGGACTCATCTGCGCTGGTAGTTACTTTGTGCAGAGCACATTCTAATTATTCTGTCTTTACAGTATGTTGAGTTCTGTGCATTCAAAGACAAGCAGGAGATGGCTTCAGGTTGAAACATTGCTATTGCTTGAGCAGGGTCGGAATACAGTTGAGAAGGTCACATGCTTTCTCCGGATGCTTTGCAGAGTTAATCTACTTCCTCTCCGAACCTGCGTTCCCTCGGAACCTCCTACCCCTCGGAACCCCCTTTCCCTCGGAACTCGCTTTCCCTCCGAGCCTCCTTTCCCTCGGAACTTCCTTCTCCTCGGAACCTCCTTTCACTCGGAACCTGCTTTCCCTCGGAACCTCTTTTCCCTAGGAACCTCCTTTCCTTTCACTCGGAACCTGCTTTCCCTCGGAACCTCCTTTCCTCTTCGGCGGAACCTGCTTTCTTCGGACTGCCTTTCCGTCGGAACCTCCTTTCCTTTCCTTCGGAACCCGCTTTCCCTCGGAACCTCCTTTCCTTTCCCTTGGAACCTGTTTTCCTTCGGAACCTCCTTTCCCTAGGAACCTCCTTACCTTTCCCTCGGAACCTCCTTTCCTTTCCCTCGGAACCCCCTTTTCCTCGGAACCTCCTTTCCCTCGGAACCCGCTTTCCCTCGGATCCCCCTTTCCCTAGGAACCCGCTTTCCGTCGGATCCCCCTTTCCCTCGGATCCTCCTTTCCCTCGGAACCCCCTTTCCCTCGGATCCCCCTTTCCCTAGGAACCCGCTTTCCCTCGGA
>NW_022437028.1:148679-149021 GCF_009761245.1 Sapajus apella
CCTTTCCCTCGGATCCCCCTTTCCCTAGGAACCCGCTTTCCCTCGGATCCCGCTTTCCCTCGGAACCCCCTTTCCCTCGGATCCCCCTTTCCCTAGGAACCCGCTTTCCCTAGGAACCCGCTTTCCCTCAGATCCCCCTTTCCCTAGGAATCTCCTTTCCCTCGGAACCTGCTTTCCCTCGGAACCTCCTTTCCTTTCCCTCGGAACCCCCTTTTCCTCGGAACCTCCTTTCCCTCGGAACCCCCTTTCCCTCGGATCCCCCTTTCCCTAGGAACCCGCTTTCCCTAGGAACCCGCTTTCCCTAGGAACCCGCTTTCCCTCAGATCCCCCTTTCCCTAGGAA
>NW_022437028.1:149121-202306 GCF_009761245.1 Sapajus apella
TCCCCCTTTCCCTCGGAACCCGCTTTCCCTCGGAACCCCCTTTCCCTAGGAACCCGCTTTCCCTCGGATCCCCCTTTCCCTAGGAACCCGCTTTCCCTCGGAACCCCCTTTCCCTCGGAACCCCCTTTCCCTCGGAACCCCCTTTCCCTCGGAACCCCCTTTCCCTCGGATCCCCCTTTCCCTCGGATCCCCCTTTCCCTAGGAACCCGCTTTCCCTAGGAACCCCCTTTCCCTCGGAACCCCCTTTCCCTCGGATCCCCCTTTCCCTCGGAACCCCCTTTCCCTAGGAACCCGCTTTCCTTCGAATCCCCCTTTCCCTCGGATCCCCCTTTCCCTAGGAACCCGCTTTCCCTCGGATCCCCCTTTCCCTCGGAACCCCCTTTCCCTCGGATCCCCCTTTCCCTAGGAACCCGCTTTCCCTAGGAACCCGCTTTCCCTCAGATCCCCCTTTCCCTAGGAACCCCCTTTCCCTCGGATCCCCCTTTCCCTAGGTACCCCCTTTCCCTCGGAACCCCCTTTCCCTCGGATCCCCCTTTCCCTCGGATCCCCCTTTCCCTAGGAACCCGCTTTCCCTCGGAACCTGCTTTCCACCGGAACGTCCTCTTTTGCACTCCCAGAAGACCCATGAAACAGAACGAGATTCTTGCTCCAAAATTCTTCCAGGGGCTTGGCATAACCGCATGCCCTCCTGGCCTGGCACATGCCAAGCTGTGATAACAGAAATGGACTTTTGGTAACACAACCCAAGTAGAAAAAAAGAAATACTATTTGGTATAATGAAACGTACATGTCTTAATGCATATTGTAATATGTTTATTCATCTACCTACCTATTGATGAGACGGAGTCTCTCTCTGTTGCCCAGTCTGAGTGCAATGGCATGATCATAGCTCACCGCAGCATCAAACTCCTTAGGCTCAAGGGATCCTCAGTCCTCTGCCCTCAGCCTCCTAAATAGCTGGGACTAAAGGCATGCACCACCATGCTAGGCTAATTTTTGTACTTTTTGCAGATACAAGAGTGCCACTATGTAGCCTAAGCTGGTCTCAAACTCCCGGGCTCAAGCGAGCCTCCCACTTTGGGCCTCCCAAAATGCTAGGATTAGAGGAATGGGCCACTGTGCCCAGCCAAGATCTTTTCCAATGGTCTTGTAGATGCCTTCTTTTATCACTTCTTTAAGCCATATAGGCCTAAAAGCCTATGGAATTCCATTCCAGAAAAAAATCAACAAAGGAACATATATCTAGAAAGACTGGCAACTCTGCTTGAGTAATGGAAAGACCACCTGAAACAAGGATAGTTCCATCCCCACCCTCCTGAAGGTCACAGCACACTGAAGGGATATACACAGAGACCACTGGGGTACCAGGTCCAGTAGCTGGCAAGGGGCATCCCTATCCATAACCCCCTGAAGCTCAGAAGCAAAGCTGTTTCACACACACACACACACACACACACACACACACACACCCTCCCTCCCTCCCTCCCTGGTTCCCTGGCTCAGTGACATAAACCACAAGTGCAGTCAGTTATTTCACTGGAGGCTGATTGTTGATAATGACATGGAGATGTACCACATAATTAGGCAAGACTCTACAGGAACAGGAGTTTGGCTGCCTTTTTCCTTAATGAAAGCATTCCTTTCTGGAGGAGTCTGCTCTGAGGAAGAAGAGACAGGACACTGTATTCATTTGTTTTCATACTGCTGTGAAGACATACCCAAGTCTGGGTAATTTATAAAGACAAAGAGGTTTAGCCTGGGGAGGACTCACAATCATGGCGGAAGGCAGAGGAGGAGCAAAGGTACATCTTACATGGCGGCAGGCAAGAGAGCGTGTGCAGGGGAACTGCCCTTTATGAAACCATCAGATCTCGTGAGACTTACTATCCAGACAACAGCACAGGAGAAACCTACTGCCACAATTCAATTACCTTCCACCAGATTGTGAATGTTGAACTCTAAGGCTAACTCAGTTTCCTCCCTCCTCCCAACAAAAGGAAAGATGGCATGGCCCATGGCCACAAGGCCAAACTCATATAACCCTCGTGCAAGAAAGCAGAAGAAAAGGTTGTCATATGACCAGGGGTAGAATGAGACAGGAATGCATCTCAAGAACTCAAGAAAACAAAGAGATAAAGCCCCCAGTTTTTCTGTTTTCTGTTTTCTTTTTGAGAGGGAATCTCTCTCTGTCGTCCAGGCTGGTGTGTAATGCTGAGATCTCTGTTCACTGCAACCTCTGCCTTCCTGGTTCAAGTGATTTTCCTGCCTCAGCCTCCCAAGTAGCTTGGATTACAGGCACATGCCACTACAGCCAGCTAATTTATTTATTTATCTTTATATTTTTAGTAGAGACAGGGTTTCACCATGTTGGTCAGGCTGGTTTCAAACTCCTGACTTCAAGTGATCCACTGACCATGGCTTCTCAAAGTGCTAGGATTGCAAGTGAGAGCCACCACATCCAGGCCCCTCTATAAACTTTGAAGTCTCCCACACTGCTCTCAACTAAATCGATTCACATACTATTAGTACTAATAGTCCTTAAAAAAAAAAATCACTGTGTACAACTCATTTCTTTACCTGAAAAATAAGGAAAGCAATTAGCTTCAGCCCCTATTACAGATGGCTAATAACATATTGTTTAGGGAAGACTAGAGAATGGATAATAAAAGCCATTTTATGAAATAGCTTTTATTGTGCTTCCTGTATCGTTAGAAAATTGTTTCCATTATCAATGAAAACAGTGACAGCCTCTCCCCTCTCAGTGCGGGTTTCACTCCTGCTGCAAGATGGAACCAGAGGCCAGGCTTAAGTTTGAAACAGAATTTAAGGCCGGGTGCAGTGCCTCACACCTGTAATCCTAGCACTTTGAGAGGCCAACGCAAGCAGATTACCTGAGCTCAGGGAGTTTGAGACCCTCCTGGACAGCATGGTGAAACCCCGTTTCTACTAAAAAATTAGCTGGGGTGGGCAGAGTGGCTCACACCTGTAATCCCAGCACTTTGGGAGGCTGAGATGGGCAGATCACTTGAGGTTAGGCGTTTGAGACCAGCCCGGCCAACATGGTGAAACTCTGTCTCTACTAAAATACAAAAATTAGCCGGGCGTGGTGGCGGACACCTGTAATCTCAGCTGCTTGGGAGGCTGAGGCATGAGAATCACTTGAACCTCCAGCGCGGCGACAGAACAAGACTCCCTCTCAAAAAAAAAAACAAAAACAAAAAAACAAAAAAACAAAAAAACAAAACAACTAGCTGGGCATGGTGTGTATGCCTGTAATCCCAGCCACTCAGGAGACTGAGGCACAGGAATCACTTCAACCTGGGAGGCGGAGATTGCAGTAAGTGGAGATTGCACCATTGCACTCAAGACGGGGTGACAGAATGAGATTTTATTTCAAGAAAAAAAAGAAAAAAGAAAAACACAAAGAAACAGAATTTAAGGAAAAAAACAAAACAAAAACAAAGATAAAGATAAAACTCTTAGCTCTTCCATTGTTTGAAGGCAGGAAAGCTTACTCAAATGTGGGTAAGTGGATCCATAAAAGGGTTTCTGAGAGGAGGCTGATGACCTAAGCATGGTGCCCTTGCCCAGTGGTACCATGACTGGGTCTTTCAGGGTCTGAGATTTCTCATCTCTGAAATGGGAAAACCAAGAACAGCTGCCATGTATGGACTGTTCCCTCTACAGCAGGACCAAGGCCATGAACTTCACATTTATGTAGGATCCCATCTCATTCTCACAGCAATGCTTTTAGGTGAGTAATAGTACCTGCTTTTGAGAGCTGGAAACACTGAACTTCAGAGAGGTTGGGTACCCTGTTCTAACACAGCTATGAAGATATAAACCTGAACCTCTCTGACGTTCAGATTGCATAGGCTGACTGGATTCAAAAAATCTACTCTAATCATAAATCATAAGGAAACCTGTCTGCCTCTTCTTAAGTGCTGCACATTAAAAAAAAAAAAAAAAAAAAAGTGTCAGCTGGGCGCAGTGGCTTGTGCCTATAATCCCAGTGCTTTGAGAGGCCAAGGTGGGAGGATCACCTGAGCCCAGGGGTTTGAGACCAGCCTGGGCAATATGGCAAAACCCCATCTCTACTAAAAAGTATAAAACTTAGCTGGGAGTTGTGGTACGCAGCTGTAGTCCAGCTATTCTGGAGGCTGACATGGGAGGATTGTTTTAGCCCAGCAGGCTGAGGCTGCAGTAGGCCGTGATTGTGCCATTGCACTCCAGCCTATTTGACAGAGTGAGAAGCTGTCTCAAAAAAAAAAAAAAAAAAAAAGTGTCGCTGGAGAATCCATAATGACCTGCCCCTAAGACAGTTGGAGGTTTCTTGTGTTGTTGTTGATGTTGTTGAGACAGGGTCTTGCTGTGTTATCTACGCTGGTCTTAAACTCCTGAGCTCAGGCGATCCACCTGCCTTGGCCTCCCAAAGTGCTGGGATTACAGGCATGAGCCTCTGTGCCCGGCTAGATGTCAGTTTATATTAGATACATAGTCAGGAAACAGCAAGCCTAGAAATTTACATGAAGAGTAGTCGTGGAAGATGACACCTCTGAGTGACGAGCAAAAGCAAATGATGAAACTTAATGGAGAGATCCACATACAACCCAGAGCCAGACAACCCAGAACTGCAGAGCTAAAGCTCCATCAAAGATGAGCTCTTAATAGAAAATTACAAACACATCAGGAAACAATCTACTGTAAGTAAGACTCAAGAAATACAATAAGATTAGAACTCTCAAGAACTTGACATAATAGAACCACCAGACAGAGACCATAAAATACAAATGTTCAAAATGAGTGAAAAACAGGCCAGGTGTGGTGGCTCATGCCTATAATCCCAGTGCTTTGGGAGGCGAAAGCAGGTGCATCACTAAAAGCCAGAAGTTTGAGATCAGCCTGGCCAACATGATGAAACCCCATTTCTACTAAAATTATAAAAATTAGCCAGGCGTGGTGGTGCATGCCTGTAATCCCAGCTACTCAGAAGGCTGAGGCATGAGAATCACTTGAACTCAAAAGGCAGAGATTGCAGTGAGTCAAGATCATGCCATTGTACTCTAGCCTGGGTGTCAGAGCGAGACTTTGTTAAAAAACAAAACAAAACACCTCAATAACAGGGAAAAAAAAAAAAAAACCCAAGATGAGTAAAAACCTAAAAATAGGAGTCAAAACCGTAAGAACAAAACCCTGTGAAAAATAAACAGAGAGATGTGAAAAATAGCCAAGTGAAAATTCTGGAAATGAAAAATAGAGTCTTTAGAACTTAAAACACAGCAGGCAATCAAATAGCAGGCTATACATATGAGGAGAAAAACAGAGAGGACAAGAGTTAGCTCAATGACATTACCCTTGAGTACATTCAAGAGATGGAAAATATGAAAAAGATATAAAATATGAAAGAGATATGAAAGTTGGATTCTCATAGGCAAACCCTCGCCAGCAAGCCACTAGAAACTTGCCAATTTCTCCCTGTTGCCAGCAGTAGTGGGAATTACTAAATGCCCTACATTCAAACAATTTGTAAAGAAAGCTTTCAAGGTTAATTTATCTAATGCATTTGATCCCCAGAAAAATCCATGTGATAGGGGTGCAGGTATCAAATTACTCATCTTACAGATGAAAAAAACAAACAGAAACTTACATGTACTAGACTTGCGCAAAAGGATACAGCTCATCAATGATGAAGCTGAAAGTGAGATGGAATCTTCAGAATCCAAGTTTCCTCCCTACTGCATCCCTTCCTGGTGGATATTCACCTTGATGAAAGGGAGACGCCAAGTGAGATGATAAAAACTTCTAGAATTTTTTTGAAGTGTGGGGTCAACTACACCACCCAGGCAAGAAAGCTATTTTCCTTCCTGGGCTTTGGACAGCCTCCCGTATCTGCTTAGGCTGATTGAGTCTGCACTTGCAGAGGATGAAAGACAAAAGACTGGCTTCCAAAAGAGTGGATTGGTGGCTGCAGTCAGTTCTCAGAACTAACTCCCATTATTCCAGACTTTAGCCTTTAGGGTAGGCATGAAATCATACCTTAAAGAGTTAAAGAAGGCTGGATGTGGTGCATCACATCCATAATCCCAGCACTTTGGGAGGCTGAGGTCAGGAGTTCAAGACCAGCCTGGCCGACATGGTGAAACCCTGTCTCTACCAAAAATACGAAAAGTAGCTGGGTGTGGCGGAATGCACCTGTAATCCCAGCTACTCAGGAGGCTGAGGCACAGGAGTCACTTGAACCCAGAAGGCAGAGGTTGCAGTGAGCCGAGATCATCACATTGCACTGCAACCTGGGTGACAGAGTGAGACTTTGTCTCAAAAAAAAAAAAGTACCAAAACCAAAACAACAACAACAAAATGATTAAAAACCTAAAAACAGGAGTCAAAACCATAAGAACAAAACCCTGTGAAAAATAAACAGAGATGTGAAAAACAGCCCAGTGAAAATTCTGGAAATGAAAAACAGAGTCTTTAGAACTTAAACACAGCAGGCAATCAAATAGCAGGTTATCCATATGAGAGAAACACAGAGGGGACAAGAGATAGGTTCAGTGAAACTACCCTTCAGTGCATTAAAGAGATGGAACATACGAAAAAGACATAAAATATGAAAGAGAAGAAAAGAGGTTGAGGCAGAAGAATCTCTTGAACCCAGGAGGCAGAGGCTGCAGGGAGCCTAGATCATGTCACTGCACTCCAGCCTGGGTGACGGAACAAGACTCCATCTCAAAAAAAAAAAAGAAAGAAAGAAAAAGAAAAAGAAAAAAAATAGAGAAGCCAGTAACTCTCAGAAATTCTTGAGTTTGCAGGATAGCAGATAAGAAATAAAAACAACCTACTGAAACGCTGAAACTCCCTCTGCTTGTAAGATAACAGAAGTGGCTGAAATCAGTTAGGCCTAACATGGCCAGCAGGATTTTGCACAGAATGAGCTCGTGGATATCACGGCCTGAACTTCCATGCATGTTTCATACTAACTCCCCCTGAATTTGCACATGAGACCCAGGGGGAGGCATGAAGGGATAACTGTATGTGGCCGAAGACTTTCCAGATCTCTCTTTTCCTTCCACCAATCGCCTGCAAATCTCAGAATCCACCCCCGAGACCTTTTCTGATAAAATTCCTGTCTTAAAGTCCACACAGAGAGACAGATTGGAGCTGGATTTGACTCCGTGTTAGTCGACTAGCAATAAAAAGCGGTTCTTTTCTCAGAAACCCAGTGTCACAGTGTTGGCTTCTAACACCTCAGGAAGCAAGACCCTTTTGTTTGGTAACAGAAGGATCAATGATGCATTATTCATTTCCTACATATTTTAGGGAAAAAAATAACTTGGATGGGAACTATGCCAGGGTCAATTTTACAGCAGGGCACAAGATGAGAAACATATTCTCAGCTATGGGATTGAGACCGTAACTCAATCATCAGTTACTGAAATTCCCTGACCAAAGACAAGAGAAAATAAAATTCTTCTGGAGCGTGGGCTTTTTTTTTTTTTTTTTTTTTAAATACAAAGGTCAAGCATTTCCCCACTCTAAACACTAAAATGACTAAAGCTCCCTGTTCCTGAGAAACCCTCCCACCCCAGACAGTCTTGACTTCTGTAGTCATACAGCTCAAATTTATAGGTTACTGGGACCCAACATGTCTGCCAGGTGGGATCTTAAATCTGGTAAGGCTGTGGATCCATTAACCTTGGCTGAAGGAGTCTGGGTAAACCTGCTTGCAAATATCTGCTGTATATTTTAATTCTCAAAGGGACAGGGAAAGTACAATGCAAATCTCTGTATCCCATTCCAATCACATCTAGGACAATGTCTGTTGCTGCCTCCACATTATCGTTATCTTTTTTTTTTTTTTTTGAGATAGAGTCTCACTCTGCTGCCCAGGCTGGAGTGCAATGGTGCAATCTCGGCTCACTGTAACCTCTGCCTCCCAGGTTAAAGCAATTCTCCTGCCTCAGCCTCCTGAGTAGCTGGGACTACAGGCATGTGCCACCATGCCCAACTAACTTTTTGCATTTTTAGTAGAGACGGTGTTTTGCCCTGTTGGCCAGGCTGGTCTTAATCTCCTGACCTCGTGATCCGCCCGCTTTGGCCTCCCAAAGTGCTGGGATTACAGGCGTGAGCCACCTCGCCCGGCGATTATCTTATCTTTTAGTGAAGAGTGACTTCTCCAGGAGTTGCAGAAAAACTGGCAGCAAAGCAAGTAGTTTTTCTAGGTTTTTTTTTTTTTTTTTTTAATTCCAACAAATGCAACAATGAATCCTTTAAACGTACGTTTTATTACCCAGGTATATTTATGGGCCACCTTCCTGAAAATAGAAGTGTTCTGTTTAATCATAGAGCGTGACAGTGTTATATGTAATTTGCAAATCAGAAAAGGAGGTTTGAAGCTCCTTCCCTGAACTCCAAGCAAGCTCTGTTCCCCACACCTCAGGTATTTATTACATTCAACCTTCTGTTGTCGTTGCTCACCTGCATGGTCCGGTTCTGCTGCTGTAAAAATGTATCCCTGTTTTATACCCCTTTTTGTATCATCGCCTGTTTTTAACAGAAGGTTTTTCACTTAGTGAGTACTCTATATGAATGAATGAACAGACCCGACTCCCATACTTTCTTCAGCAACAGTTCTGCTTAAAGAAGACGTCGTCTCTGAAACGGGCCTCCCTGTGTGTGTACTCCTAAGAGAGCGGCAGTAATTCACAAAGAAATGATGTGTAAGTAACCCAATGGTGATTTAATACTATTTACAATGAGGCTGCCCTTTCCTTTTTCATGTCAGACGTGCAGCTTAATTGCATTGGGCTCTCTGGAAGAATTAACAGGAAGGCATCCCAGCCTCAATTCCAATCTCCTTAAGTTGTGAGAAATCAGGAAAGGGTGGCTTAATGACATTACACAGGTGGAAGGAAGGGGGTCTCTGAGAGAAAATGAGGTGAGGCTGGGGGACAGAGGAATTATCTCTCCACACTGAAAGCGAGTGGTCATCGTTGCTTTTTCTTTTTTCTTTCTTTCTTTCCTTTTTTTTTTTTTTTTTTTTTTTTTAATTTGAGACAGAGTCTCACTCGGTCACACAGGCTGGAGTGCAGTGGTGAGATCTCGGCTCACTGCAACCTCCACCTCCCAGGTTCAAGTGATTCTTCTGTCTCAGCCTCCCGAATAGCTGGGATAACAGGAGCCTGCCACCATGCCAGGCTAATTTTTGTATTTTTGGTAGAGACTGAGTTTCACCATGTTGGCCAGGTTGGTTTTGAACTCCTGGCCTCAAGTGATCTGCCCACCTCAGCCTCCCAAAGTGCTGTGATTCCAGGCATGAGCCACCATGCCAGGCTGGCCACCGTTTCTTTAGCTTAACTCTTTGGCGTGTCTTAAATAATCCAGGGGAGGCAAACACAGAATATTAATCTAAGGCAGGGAGAAGCAGACGTAAAGCAGCTGTTGAGAGTTAACTGATCCTGTGTTAACTAAGAAAATGGCCCTTTGGTGAACGCTGTTGTCAGAGGAGGTTTGAACCTCCTGTTCTGGCTTGTGAATTACGTGCATATAACACTGTCATGCTGTGGGATTATACAGAACACTTCTACTCCTAGGAAGGGGCCCATAAATATATCTGTGTAATAAAATATACATTTAAAGCTATTAACTGTTACATTTGTTGAAATAAAAAAAATAGAAAAACAACCCTAGTGTCTGTCAGTAGGTCCTGATTAAAATACTCTACAGGGCAGATGGGGGCCTTTGGTCTTTTGAGTCATTGCTGTAAACCCAGCACCCACACACTCAGGGACACACAGCAGGTGCTTGCTACATTGTTGTTTATTAGATGAACAAAATGACATTTCACTGTTAAAAAGGCCAGGTGAGTCACGCCTCTAATCCCAGCACTTAGGGAGGCCGAGGTAGGTGGATCACTTGAGGTTAGGAGTTTGAGACCAGCCTGGCCAGCCCAGTGAAACTTCCTCATCTCTACTAAAAATACAAAAATTAGCTGGGCGTGGTGGCTGGCGCCTGTAATCCCAGCTATTTGGGAGGCTGAGGCAGGAGAGTCACTTGAACCCAGGAGGCAGAGGTTGCACTGAGCCAAGATCATGCCACTGCATTCCAGCCTGGATGACACAGAGAGACTCTATCTCCAAAAAAAAAAAAGAAAAGAAAAAAAAAGAAAGGTCGGGGGAGGGAGAGAGAGAAAAGAAAGAAAGAAAAGCAAAACAAAACAAAAGAAAAGGCCGAGTGCAGTGGCTCACAGCTGTAATCCCAGGACTTTGGGAGCTTGAGGCAGGAAGGTTGCTTGAGCCCAGGAGTTCAGGACCAGCCTCAGCAACATAGCAAGATCTTGTCTCTACAAAAAAATAATTTTTCACTTAGCCAGGAGTAGTGGCTACTTGGAAGGCTGGGACTATCCTTGTACTACCACAGTAGCTCCAGACTGTGGTCCCCGCCTGCAGACCCAGCAATTTGGAAGGCCAGGGCTGGGGGACCACTTGAGCCCAGCAGTTAAAGAGGCTGCAGTGAGCTGTGATCATGTGTCTGGGCAACAGAGCCAGACCCTGTCTCAAAACAAAGAAAAAGAAAAGAAAAGAAAAAAGGTAGGACTAAACTCCTGAAATAGATATGCGTCCATATGTGTCTTTGATGCATTTAGTGGAAAAAAAAAAGTTACAGATAATATAAATGACATATTCAAAATTTGACACATCAGAGGTGTTATAAAAATATTTGTTAGAAAAAAAGTGTGTTGGATTTATGTCGAAGGTACCATGTATATTCATGAGTGCATGTACCTGTCCACGTGCACACATACATCTTTGTAAAGGCATAAAAAAATAGGGTCTGAAGGCTCTACACTAAATTGTTCAAAGGAAGAGAGTGAGATAAGGGGCTTTGAGCTCATATAATTAATTCTCAATAGGTTCCTTTTAATAAACACATTTCTATCATTCAAAAGGCATTTTAATAACCTCAACCTCCACTCCCCATGCCAAGGGCTCAGAGTGAGCATGAAGGATCAAAAACCACCAAGTATCCTGAGGCTGAGCCCCGTGGCTCAGACCTATAATCCCAGCACTTTGGAAGGCTGAGGGGCACAGATTACTTGAGGTCAGGAGTTTGAGACTAGCCTGGCCAACATGGTGAAACCCTATCTCTACCAAAAAATACAAAAATTAGCTGGGTGTAGTGGCACATGTCTGGAATCCCAGCTACTCGGGAGGCTGAGGCAGGAGAATCGATAGACTCTGGAAGGTGGAGGTTACAGTGAGTGGAGATCACGCCATTACACTCCAGCCTGGGTGACAGAGTGAAATTCCTTCTCAAAAACAAAGAAAATACAAAAACCCCCAAAAAACATTGCGTCTCCCTCTCTCTTTCCCTCCATCTCTCCCAGTCTCTCTCCCTCCCTCCCTCCATCCTTTCCTCCCTCGCTGCATTTGTCCTTCCCTCCCTCCCTCTTTCCCTTCCTCCCTTGAACAGAAGATGAGACCAGCAACAGAGGACGTAAGAGTTCCAAGGGCTCAGCCCCTGAGCTCAAAGAGAGTGGAGGAGAGGCTGTAGAAACTCACTTTTAAAAGAGGGTTAATTTGACAGTGGAAAAGCTATTCCCGCCACCACATTACCAAAAGGAGGGAGGTTGATAAGGGCGATTGATCATTTTATTTCATCACTTCAAGGGACTGGAAAGCTCTTTTGCAGGCACTGAACTCTCACTCTCAAGTTTAAAAGCTTTTAAATCAATTTTATTAGGTTAACTGATGGTATCTTTGGTGCACTTTTGCTCTGCAATCTGTCGTGTCCCATCGGGTTGATGGAAAAGCTTGAAGTGGTGTTATCCGTGCCCTCATTCTTGCTGAAGACTGAAAGCGCAGGGGGTGATGTCGCAGCCACGTGCTGCTGGTTTACGGACTGATGGAACAAGAGGTTATTTCCTCCTTTGTGGAGGAGAGGGGTGCTTGAAATAGCCATGGCAAGCTCTGCCTTCCAGGGTTTCAAGTGGACTCATAAAAACGTAACTGGAGCGGAAGACACATTTAGAATTTTCTCTTTCGTCTTAAATATCTTTAACCACTCAAAGTGTTCTAAGAACAAAATTATCAATGTTCGTTCAGTTAACAGCTGAGCTCCTTCTTTGCGCCAGTTGTTATATATATTAGTTTCCGAAGGCTACCTTAACAGCTTAGCACAAACCAGATGGCTTAAATCTGAAATTTATTCTCTTAGAGTTCTCTGTAGGCCGAAAGTCCAAAATCAAGGCATAGGCAGGCTGTCCTTCCTCCATGGGCTCCAGGGGAGAATCTGCTCCTGACTCTTCTAGTCTCTGGTGGCTGCAGGAATTCCTTGGCCTGTGATCACATAATCCCAACCCCAGGCTCCATCCTCTCATGGCCTTCTCCTCTGTCTCTGTGTCTTTTTTCTCTTCAACTTTTTTTTTTTTTCTTTTTGAGACAGAGTTTCACTTTGTTCCTCGGGCTGGAGTGCAGTGGCTTGATCTCGGCTTATTGCAGCCTCTCTCTCCTGGGTTCAAGTGATTCTCCTGCCTCAGTCTCCTGAGTAGTTGCAACTATAGGAATTTGCCACCGGGCCTGGCTAATTTTGTATTTTTAGTAGAGATGGGGTTTCACCAGATTGGCCAGGCTGGTCTCGAACTCCTGACCTCAAGTGATCCGCCTGCCTCAGCCTCCCACAGTGTTGGGATTACAGGTGTGAGCTAGAGTGCCTGTCCTCTCTTCGATCTTTATAAGGAGACTTGCTGGTCTCACTTAAGGCCCACATAAACAATCTTGGATGATCTTATCTCAAGACCTTCAGATCAGCAAAGACCACCCCCCCACCACCACCCACTTTCAAACAATCAGATCTGCAAAGACCCCCACTTTCCAAGCAAGTTCACAGTCACAGGCTTCGGAAGTCAGGATGTGAACATATCCTTTCAGGGGCCACCATTCACCCCGTCATGTTATGCCGCACATGGAGGAGTCAAAGAGATTTAAGCCACACTTCTCCTCGTTAAACAGTTCCTGGTTGGTTCTACAGCGTCCACAAATGACTATGATATACAATGCAAAAGGAAACCAAATCAAGGGATGGAAACAGTGTTCCTGAAGCCAAGAGACCGATTCAGGAGAAAGCTGAAGAAGGGGTGGCATTTGGGATGAGCCTTGAGGGATAACTAGGGCATCACCAGGCAGACAAAGATGCAATGGGACAGAGATGACATTTCAGGCAGCAGAAGGATGATAGGCTCATGGAGGAAGGAATGGAGGTTTGAATGCGTATGGTATGCTCAGGGCACACAAAGTGACCCAAGGGGACAGGAGGATAGGGACCCTGTCCAGGGGCTGAGGAAGGGTTTCCAGGAGATAGAGTTGGCTATGTGATATCAGGATGTGAAGAATCTTCCAAGTTCAGGTCTTGCCAGCCATTTACCATCACTTAACCCTTTCAGGGGAAACACCAAGCCACTCAGAACTTATCTTTATGGCTGTCATTCCCATTCTATAAGGAGCTTGATATGGTTTGGCTCTGTGTCCCCACCCAACTCTCATCTTGAATTGTACTCCCATAATTCCCGCATGTTGTAGAGGGACCTGGTGGGGGATAATTTGAATCATGGGGGCAGTTTCCCCCATACTGTTCTCATGGTAGTGAGCAAGTCTCACGAGATCTGACAGTTTTATCAGGGGTTTCTGCTTTTGCATCTTCCTCATTTTCTCTTGCTCCTGCCATGTAAGAAGTACCTTTCACCTCCTGCCATGATTCTGAAGCCTCCCCAACCAATATGGAACTGTAAGTCCAACTGAGCCTCTTTTTCTTCCCAGTCTTGGGAATGTCTTTATCAGCAGTGTGAAAACAGACTAATACAGAACTACTCAACACTGAAGACCTGTCTTCCTTGCTGCCTTCCCTGTCTAGGGCCTGGGTCTCTGAGGCAGGCTGCCTTAGCTGTGCCTAGAGAAAAGGTGAGACCCAGATCTAGGAACCTACCAAGGCAGGGGCATCATTAGAGCCTGGGTAAATGCAAGCCTGATGAATTATCTCTGGGAAAAGGAGCTTACAGAGAAGAGCAATCACTGAAGTTGATAAACAGTCTCTTTTGCTGTGAACAGTCACTGATGTTTGGTCTTTAATCTTTGAAAGCTAAATGCCCAGACTCAAATAGCCAGTTGAGTCATAAAATGAGTTGCTAGACTGAATTCATTGATTTTTATGACTAAACAAGCTCTGATAATGGCCCGGCTGGGGTGTTATATAGACATGGCTCCAGTGTTACAGTACACAGAGTCAAACATTCTAACTGTTGGAAATTAAATGCATTTATTTCTACAAATTAAATGGCCTTGGGGAACTCAGCCTCAGGTGCAGTAATGCTTAATGTTTACCAGCTAATGGTCAAATCGCCAAGTGACCCTGTTGGATCTTGACACTTGGCCCAGAAATGGCATCTATCTTTTCAATAAACAGATAAAAAGAAATCATGACCATGGATTTCATGCTAGCCACTCTTCCTAACACAGATGTTTGATGCAAACTCCAGAGACGAAGACAGTGGAGTCATTATCAGGCCATATGTAAGGCAGAAGCATCACATCATGTGTTGACTTATTGCTTGGATGATCTTTGTGTTGATAAGCAGAATTTAATGGTCCTCAAACATGAATTTTATATACATTTACTTTGCAGGTGAGAATACACAGACATTACAGGAAATGTACTCGATTTACTGCACTGTCCTTTTTTTTTTCTGTACCTATTTAATCTGGGTGTCTTCATCGACAGGGAGCACGGACCTGGGTGACGTTACAGAACAAAGAGACAGCAAACTAAGGATTTGCACCAGATCCAGATGGCAGATGCAGCTGGCTAGACCCCCATGCCACCTTCTCATCAGGTGCTAAGATGGATGAAGGTGCAGAAGAAAATAAAAATTTCTCATCATCACAAAGCTTGGATGCAGGCAACCTATTGCTAAACTCTGGCAGAAACAGCTATTTAATACTAACCACAAGTCATTGGGGCTGGATGGAGAAACACAACTTTGTCCTCCCTCTTAAAACATAACATCGTTGTCCTCCTGAAGGATGACAAGGAAGCCACATGGCCCTTCCTCATATCTTCCCACTGGTCCAGAGGCTCAGGCGCAAAAGGAAATAAAAAAAAAAAAAAAAAAAAAAACAGGCATCTTGGCTCCTACTACTTTGGAGGACAGATCTTGGGTTGTATGTACTATTCTTCCCTCTTTGTACAAAAATTAAGAGGCTGAAACTCCCAGAAAACAACCAGCTGGAAATATGATAGAGGGGAACCTAGTACACCATATCACAGAAGTGATGAAGAAAGAGAGATGGTAGCACTTACAACATGCCTGAGATTGTGAGAGTTAGTATGTAAAATGCATGTAAAATTGGCCTGAGTTTTGCATGGAACTGAAGCTTGAGAAGCTTCCTGATATGGTTTGGCTGTGCCCCCACCCAAATCTCATCTTGAACTATGGTTGTCAGAGTCCCCACATGTCGTGGGATTAAATTATGGGGGTGGTTTCCTCCATGATATTCTCATAATAGTGAGTTCTCATGAGGTCTGATGGTTTTATAAGGGGCTTTTCTCCCCCCTCGCTCTATACTTCTCCTTGCTAGCCCCATGTAAAGAAGAACACGTTTGCTTCCCCTTCTGCCATAATTGTAAGTTTCCTGAGGCCTCCCCAACCATGCTGTGCTGTGAGTCAAACCTCTTTCCTTTGTAACTTACCCAGTCTCGGGTATGTCTTTATTCGTAGTGTGAGAACAGACAAACACCTTACATTTGTTTTATCTGAGTTCCTTTCTTAGAAAACCAACCATCAGACCTCCCAGGTGGTATCAAGGAACTGAAACTTACCAAATTACCACATCCGGACAACTGCCTGTTAATCAGTTTCTCTTCCTTACTCCGAATTCCTGTTTTGCCACACATGCCTAAAAGAGATGCCAGACCCTTCATCTGACCACCTGCTGACTACTGACCAGCTCCTAAACCCCTAACTTTAGCTGGTTAGGGAGATGGATTTGAGAGCAGTCTCCCATCTCCTAGCTGACATCACCTGTGTTACAGCTTCCTTGGCAATACTTATTGTTTCAGCGATTGGCTTTCTGTGAGCAAGCAGACCTAGGCCAAACCTCTAGGTATTCAGCAGCACATGCAAAGAACCACAAACAAGCATGCAAAGCAAACCTGCAGCACCCTAAAACCTTTTGGAATGGGGTACAGAGAGGAGGCCACCTCATTCCATGAAGGAAGCTTCCAGGAGCATTCCTGTGATCTGTGCATATTGCTCTGCACCCCCCAGCTGTTGAAGTGGAAAACAGGCTCTCACCAGCAACGCAACCCTAAGATAATCAACTATGCTGCTCCGCATCTCTCCTGAGGATGAGAGTCTGTGGAAAGATATTGCAAAGCAAGGGAAAGAGAATTACTTCCTGAAGTCTCAAGGAAAGATTTTTGCTCTGAAATTATTTGCTATAGAAACCAGAAATTTAGGAAATGTTTTGGTTATCAACTGCAAGACGCAAGAATACATTGTCTCGTAGTCTTCTCTGATTTACTTCCTAATTTATTATAGTTCACATTTATTTTATGGATTCTGGCAGGGAAAATGGACATATTTTTGTTCCCTTGCAGTTTAACAAATGCATGAGCTAGTCACCACATTACTAACTTGTGTTGGTTCCTGCCTCAAGTTCTCACTTCTCCTCCATGGGAGGACTATTAAGCCATGTGATAAAGATTAATTCTCTCAGATAATTCACAGTTTTATGAGGGCATATATTTCTAAATGTCTTGGTCTGAGCGTTTAGTCAAAGAGAAACATGAGCATCTATTACTCTCTGACCTCATGCAGGGTTTGTGGGTGGAAGTGGGGCACACGTTCTCCCCAGTCCATCTCCAAAAATGAAGAGCTTTGTATAATCCACACCAAACTGAGGAGAAATGGAGGCCCTATGAAGGCAATGGGGCTGTTACCAGGAGAAGCTCAGAAATTGTAAACAGGAGCAGCAAGAGATAACTTCTCTTGCATCTATTTTTTTATTGCTTTGTTCCTCCCCACATGGGAGTAGAAAGATTTGGAGGTCTGCAGATGGGAGTGAACTCAGAAAAGGCAAGAAGCAGGTCCTTTAGTGTGGCCTCTAGTACTTCAAGCCAACTGTATGGGAGCGCCTGACAGCATACAAGGAAAGAGACCAATTTGCAAAGTAGTGAGGAAGTTCCCATATGCATGCATACCTGTGCATAGAACCTAGCTGAGGTGACTGCAGCAATTGACAATTAATCAAGATTTGGTCGTTTACATTCATGTCATCTCCCTAAGACCTGCCTGACATGTACTATTTAGTCCAGAAAGTGATGATATCATTAATGCATTTAGACATAGGGTACTTTAAGCAAAGTGCTTATCAAAAAATTCTGTGCAAGTGATCTGTCTCTTCTCCTCAGCTCCAAGCTCATCTTTCTACACCTTGAACTGTGATACTGGGGCAAGAAGTCCCCAGATAACATTTTCCAGACCCTTTTGCCTGATTATATTCTGATTAGATTTGTGATTAGCTTCTGATTAGCTTGAGCTATGCAGGTGTTGCATGCCACAAAATTGGATTCTACCAATGGGAGGCACAAGTAGGAGGCTCAAAGTCAGAGGAAGGAAACAGGGCTTGTTTCCCATCTTCAGCACAAGGCTACACCTCTCAAGAGGTGAGGGAAGACAAGGACTCTAATCTCCAGCTTCTGGGGCTCCAGTCATGATACTTGGGAACTCATGAAGTTCCTGCCACCAACCACATTGACTTCCCCGTGCCCTTAGCATTTGCCATTAACCCTCCATGGTGGTTCAGGTCCTTCCTGTGTTCAACTTCCTTCTGTTCCCTCAGTTCCCCCAGCTCTAGGGATGGCAGCTGCTTCCCATATTATTGATCTAGGTTATTTCAGTATTCCCTTTTCCCTCTCAGCCTTTCAATGCCAGTGTAACCAATCAATATCCTATATTCATTCTGCTCTGTTTGAAATGCCTAGCTTGGCTTCTGTCTTCCTGACTGGACTCTGATGATCTACTATCTTTAAGAAATGTCTTGGCCGGGCGCGGTGGCTCACGCCTGTAATCCCAGCACCTTGTGAGGATGAGGTAGGCAGATCATGAGGTCAGGAGATCAAGACCAGCTTGGCCAACATAGTGAAATCCCATCTCTACTAAAATACAAAAAAATTAGCTGGACATGGTGGTATGCACCTGTAATCCCAGCTACTTGGGAGGCTGAGGCAGGGGAATCGCTTGAACCTGGGGGGCGAAGGTTGCAGAGAGCCGAGATCATGCCATTACACTCCAGCTTGGCGACAAAGCAAGACCTTGGGAGGCTGAGGTGGGAGGATCGCTTGAGCCCAGGAGGTTGAGGCTGCAGTTAGCCTGAGCAACACAGTGGGCAACACAGTGAGACCCTGTCTCAAAAAAAAAATCTTATCCTAAAATGTTATGAGATTTAAATAAGTTTATATCTGGAAAGTACTTAGAATAGTGCCTGGCACATAGTAAGTTTAAAAAGCCTGGGTCAAGTCACACACAAGTATTCACTGTTGTTACTCCCTCCCTATTATGTGTGCAGCTGCTGCTGAATTACCAACTAGCTCTGCACTATCCAAGCTGGCAGCCACTAGCCACATGCAGGCACAACATAGCGCCTACAGTTAATAATACTGTATTGTATAATTAAATATTTGCTAAGTGGGTAGATCTTATGTTAAGTGTTCTCATCACAAAATAATTATAATAATAAATGAGAGTGGAGAAAAACTTTTGGAGCAGGTAAATATGGTTTTTTTGCTTTTATTAATAATTTCTAATTGATACATAATGGAGGTGATAGGTTAATAGCATTAATTGTGGTGTCAGTTTTATGAGTATATACTTATCTTCAAATCTATCAATTTGCATACATGTGCTGCTTTTTTTTTTTTTTTTTTTTTTTTTTTTTTTGAGACAGAGTCTTGCTCTGTCTCCAGGCTGGAGTGCAGTGGCACGATCTTGGCTCACTGCAACCTCTGCCTCCTGGGTTCAAACAATTCTCCTGCCTCAGCCTCCCGAGTAACTGGGACTACAGGCATGCACCACCATGCCCAGCTAATTTTTGTATTTTTTTAGTAGAGACAGGTTTCACCATGTTGGTCAGGACGGTCTCGATCTCTTAACCTCATGATCCGCCCGCCTCAGCCTCCCAAAGTGCTGGGATTACAGGTGTGAGCCACCGCGCCTGGCCTGTACTGCTTTTTATAGGTCAATTATACAACAATAAAATAGTTTTAAAATATTTTAATAAAATACATTTTGCTATAAAGTAGTTAAAATATTCAGTGAGTTGTGCTGGCTATATTTTAACTGTTCATGCAACCACATGTCTCTACCATGTTGGATAATGCCAATACGAAGTGTTTCTATCATCACAGAAGGTTCTGTTGGACAATGCTGACCTAGATCATTGTGTGCTTAAGAATCAACTGGAGAGCTTGTTAAAAATAAAATTCATGTATCTCTCCAAAAGACACTGATTTAGAAGGTTTGTGCAATCAGGGTTGACAACCAGTCCCTCCCAGGCGATGGATGTAGGCGTTCCTTGACCACATGTTAAGAATAACTGAGAGAGACCAGGCGCCATGGCTCACGCCTGTAATCCCAGCAGTTTGGGAGGCCAAGGCAGTTGGGTCACGATGTCAGGAGTTCAAGACCAGCCTGGCAAACAAGGTGAAACCCTGTCTCTACTAAAAATACAAAAAAATCAGCCAGGCTTGGTGGCACGCCTATAGTCCCGGCTACTCAGAAGGCTGAGGTAGGAGAATCACTTGAACCCAGGAAGCAGAGGCTGCAGTGAGCCAAGATCACACCGCTGCACTCGAGCCTGGGCGACAGAGTGAGACTCCATCTCAAAAAAAAAAAAAAGAGAACAACTGAAATGAAAGATGAGTATTTATCTCCTAACATTCCTCCTATAAAAGTCTTTAAGAGAAGTAAATGTGTGTGTGCGTGTGCGTGTGTGTGCGCGCGTGTGTGTGTGTGCTGCATAGACTTACATGAATACTATGAATTCACAATTAACCAGCAAAATAGAAATCAAAAAGGTAGACATGAACCCATCTCAAAACAAAACCTCAGCCAATCCAGATACTTAGGAGCCTAAGAATTGTGTTAGAGGGACAGCAGGGACCAGGACTTGCCCCTTGTGTCCAGAACTCTGTCACTAGGTAACAATTGACCAGGGAAGTAGAAAAAATGATGAGTAGCCAAATGCTGCCTGGGTTAAAATGGAAAAGTAATCAACTAACTAATTATGTGTTCTTGTTTACCTTTCTAATCATAAAGCCCGCTGTTTCATTAAATGCTTCCACTTTTGATTACCATAATTAACCTCTATTTTTAAACAAAAATATGTTTACATTTTCTAGCTATTTGGACTTCAAAATCTTTCTCTAGAAAAGCCCAGAAGTGAAACTTAAGCAGCTCTTTTGTAACAATGAATTCTTGATTGAGCAATTAGCTTCGCAAATGCTGAAGTAAATATAACGAAAATTCACAGATTATTAATTACCTAGCTGCATGGTAACACTACTTACTCAACCTTCCCTTACAGAGAAGTTACATGTGGCATGCGGCATGCCTCATCTGCTACTGAAAGTATCAATCCCTTTACGCAAAGAAACAAATAATGAATGCTACTTGAAGCTCAGAGCTGGGAAAAGCTGTCTCTCTTAATATGTCTGTACACATTTCACTACTGCCAAATGAAAGCTTGGTATCCTATCTCTTTTTACCGGGACTACTAGGTGGGTCGTTTCCATGGCTGAAGTGTTATATATCTATTTTATATATAACTCTGCCTTTTATTTTACATTTAATTATGTCACTCGGTTTAAACGTTATACATCTGGGATTTTACTGTAGGCCTCTTCAATTTGTTTTCTACAAATAGGTGATTATGAATTTATCCATCCATCCATCCATCCACCCATTGGGTCAAACTTCCTTTTTTACTGTGTGTGGAAGCTGCCATTTGGTAACTAATTTCTCTAGAATTTCTAATTGCCCCCCATCCTCTGAAGATACTGGAGTTGTAAACAGAGAGAGATGGTATTAATTAAACACAACTATTCATTCCCTTCCTGTTATGACCTTGCTTTCCTGGGTAATTTCCTACCCTACTGACCTTCAGCTCGGTAATGTAACTTTTTAATGTTTTGTTTATTATTATTTTTTTAATGGAGACAGAGTATCTCTCTGTTGCCCAGGCTGGAGTGCAGTGGCACGATCTTGGCTCACTGTAGCCTCTGCCTCCTGGGATCAAGTGACTCTCCTGCCTCAGCCCCCAGAATAGATAGGATTACAGGTGCAGACCACCATACATGCGCCCGGCTAATTTTTATATTTTTAGTAGAGATGGGGTTTCACCATGTTGGTCAGGCTGGTCTTGATCTCCCAACCTTGTGATCCACCCTCCTTGGCCTCTCACAGTGCTGGGATTATAGGTGTGAGCCACCGTGCCCAGCCCTTTATTTTTTTAATCACTGTAAAAATGTTTTATTCATCTTCTCCCTAAGCTCACTCTTTTTTAAAATTTTCTTTCAATCATTTTTGGGAAACAGGTGGTTTTTGGTTACATGAATAAATTCTTTAGTGGTGATTTCTGAGATTTTGGTGCACCCATCTTGGTCATGTAACTTTCTTTGTGTTCTTTTTTTTTTTTTTTTTTTTTTTAGACAGAGTCTTGCTCTTGTCTCCCAGGCTGTAGTGCAGTGGCACGATCTCGGCTCACTGCAACCTCCACCTCCCAGGTTCAAGTGATTCTCTTGCCTCAGCCTCCTGAGTAGCTGAGATTACAGGTGCCTGCCAGCGCGCCTGGCTAATGTTTTTGTATTTTTAGTAGAGACGAGGTTTCGCCAGGTTGGCCAGGCTTATCTCAAACTCCTGACCTTGTGATCCGCCCATCTCAGCCTCCCAAAGTGCTGGGATTACAGGTATCAGCCACCGTGCCCAGCCGGTCATGTAACTTTCATAGGCCAGCTAAATATGATGAATGTGATGTAGACCACCCTGAAACATGATCTTCAGGTACACTTCTGTGGTTTGGCTCTCACTACTCCAGCCCCTTCTCTAAAAACAGCATGGACCCCCCAGGTACCCCTTTGGCCTGGGTCCCAGAATGAGAAGCTATAGGAGCAGACAGCCTACTGCCTCAAGATGTTGTCCGCAACCTGTAGACGACATGGAACCTGGGAAACCCCGACCTTATGTTGGGGAGGCTGCACGATTTGGGGTCAGTGCTTATGCAACACAACGGAGCAAACACACTCTTCTCAAGTTTGCCGTTGATGTAAGACAACATTGGAGTCCTGGCCGCAACTAATGGTGGACACCGAGATGGGATCGGCCCACCGGACATGACACCGGAAGATAAGGTCTGAGATGTTAAGTGCGCTATGCTTATCTAAAAGCCTTCTAGCCAAGACAACAGATGTGAAATAAAGGGAATTCCCAGCCCATTTTCTCTGTGTTTTAGACAGTAACAAGACAAGATGATATCAAAAATAGCAACAACAAAACCCAAAGGTGTTTGATAATTCTGAACCACAGGTTGCAAAATGCAAGCCCCCTGTCCCGGAATGGCCAATTTTCAAGCTCTCTATTTTGTAGCTCGCCCGAAGAGACCCTTCGGGCTGACACAATAGCCTTGATAACTTGGCCAAAACTGGAGGGAATTTTGGTTAAAAAAACAAACCCTGGTGCAACAGTTATATTTTCACAGTGGAGAAAAGATAGATGAACACAGAAGGATTGTAATAAAGACAGTGCAGTGTGCAGGCTGTGTGTGTGTGTGTGTGAGTGGTGTGTGTGTACTGTGTGTATTGTGCATTTATGTGTGTGTGCTGTATGTATATATGCATGCATGCGTGTGCATACACACGAGTCAGTGTTTAAGTGTAAAATAAAGGTCTCTTCTTAGGAAATGCCAAGTTTGTCTTGCTTTTCACTACAGACATTTTAAGATTTTGGTACATTTTAAGATTTGCTACAGACGGCAAATATTTATTAACAAACCACCTCTGAAATGAACACAGTGAGAAAAGACAGTTAAAAGTTTACACAAGTCTTGAAGTTGAGAGTAAAGTGAGCCTTCCATGTTAGCCTTCAGAGGATAGAAGGATAATCAGGCCAGAAATGAGGAGAAATAGATCCCCGTGAGGTTGAGGATTTGGAATCTCTAGGCTCAGGGCTTCTTTCAATTACTCATCAGAAAGCTTAATGACATTCTCAGAGGACTGATCGGGGAAAATTGCTGTTCTTCACATTTAAATGGCAGCCTTATGCAATGATTTCGTTCCAATTTTTCTCTTCTATGAATCTGTATTGCCTAATGACCAGTATATCATGGTTTTTCTACGTGATTTTTATATATCATGCTGAACTATCTAGACCTGTCACTTTTATTATTTTACAGGAGATGTTTTCATATATCCTGAATTAACTTCATTCATTCATTTTATTGAATAGCTGCATCACCAATCAGAATTATAAAAACAATGGGCTGAATGCCTTCTAGGTGCAATACACACTTGACACCAAAAGAGAGAAGAAGATTCTAACTTAAAATTCTAAAAGAGAATCCAACAGAGCTTAGAGACTGGTGGAAGTGATAGAGATATAGAATTTAGTAACTAATAAGGCAAAGGAAATGATAATTGTGATGCAAATGAATAGATCGTGGAGAGATTACAGCTCCCTAGAAATAAAGGTACACTTCCTGGAAGAGGTGGCACCGAGAGGGGCTGAGGCTGTTTCTGGGAATTGGCAGTCAAGGAAGGGATTTGAATCACATGTAACTAGCCGGGTGTGGTAGCTCACAGCTGTAATCCCAACACTTTGAGAGGCCGAGGCAGGTGGATCACATAGGAGTTCAAGACCAGCCTGACCAACATGGTGAAACCCAGTATCTACAAAAAAAAACCAAAAATTAGTCAGGCATGGTGGCACATGCCTGTAATCCCAGCTACTTGGGAGGCTGAGGCAGGAGGACTGCCTGAACCAAGAGGCAGAGGTTGCAGTGAGCCAAGACTGTGCCACTGCCCTCCATCCTGGACGACAGAGCAAGACTCTGTTTCAAAAAATTAAAATAAAAAATCCCACGTAACCATGTCAGTAAAGCCACAGAAGCAGACTGGTGTCTGAAAAAGCAGAGAGCATAGGATGGTACTGTTTTGCAAAAGAATATATTTTGCATCTCAGCATGAGAAGTCTTGTCTGATTTTGCAACTAGGCTCAACCACTTTGTGAGGAATTGGCTGTGGATTCTGGAAAAGAAATCAGTTTTTGACAAAGAAAAGGAAATGGAAATAGTCTAGGTACTGTTTCTATTCCTAGTCCCGTGCTTAAGTGGCAGTCACATCAACTCTCTTCCGGGAAAAAAGTCTAACATCCTACTGAGGAAGAAAATGAAGAAGGGTAACTGAGAACATTTTTGACTAAAAGAACTTGTGGCTGGCACTGAAAGCCTCTAAACGGTTAAGTCTAATAATCATTACAGGTATGTGCATTAGTTTGTTTCCATGCTGCTGATAAAGACATACCCAAGGCCAGGCACAGTGGCTCACACCTATAATCCCAGCACTTTGGGAGGCCTAGGCGGATGGACCACTTGAGGTCAGGAGTTCAAGACCAGCCTGGCCAACATGGCGAAACCTGTCTCTACTAAAAATACAAAAACTAATTGGGTGAGGCAGCACATACCTGTAGTCCCAATTAGTCAGGAGAATTGCTTGAACCTGGAAGGTAGAGACTGCAGTGAACTGAGATCATGCCACTGCACTCCAGCCTGGGCAACAGAGCAAGACTCCATCTCAAAACAAAAACAAAAACAAAAACAAACAAACAAAAAATACCCAAGACTGGGCAATTAATAAAGAAAAGAGGTTTAATGGACTCACAGTTCCACATGACTGGGGAGACCTCACGATCATGGCAGAAGGCGAAAGTCATGTCTTAACATGGTGGCAGACCAGAGAGAGAATGAGAACTAAGCGAAAGGGGAAACCTCTTATAAAACCATCAGATATCATGAGACTTATTCATCACCACAAGAGCACCATGGGCGAACTGCCCCATGATTCCATTATCTCCCACTGGGTCCCTCCCACAACACATGAGAATTATGGGAGCTACAATTCAAGATGAGATTTGGGTGGGGACACAGCCAAACCCTATCAGTGTGGTCATAGAAGTAAATGCTACCATCAAATATTCTGCAAAGAGAAGGTGGGTAGGGTAAAAATTGCTCTTTAACAGATAATCATATAGATCAAATCCCTTAGAGAGCAGGAAAAAAAGGAAGAGAGGAAGAGGCAGGAAAACTGTAAATAAGTTAAACACCTTGTGTTATTTAGAGCAGCAAGGTCAACCAATGGAGATTTCTTCTTGACTTTGCTAATTTAAAAATACAGCCTTCACATGTCTTTGAAAATATAAATAAAAGTAATACAACTAGGCCAGGCACAGTAGCTCATTCCTATAATCCAAACACTTTGGGAGGCTGAGGCAGGTAGATCACCTGTTCTGGTGGTAGTGAACCAGTCTCAGAGCTGATGGTTTGATAAGGGAAACCTGTTTTGCTTGGCATTCATTCTCTCTCTGCCTGCTGCCATCCAAGTAAGATGTGACTTGCTCCTCCTTCCCTTCTGCTATGATTCTGAGGCCTCCCCAGCCATGTGGAACTGTAAGTCCAATTAAAACTCTTTCTCTGGTAAATTGCCCAGTCTCGGGTATATCTTTATCAGCAGCATTAAACAGACTATTACAGTGTGTCCACACCAACAGGAGCTCTGAGGATAAAAATCTGTGTTTCCTGCACCTTCTCAGGAAGCACCAACCATGGTCAAGAGGATTTGAGGACTCTCTACAGCCAACGTTTATACCATGCCAACAAACTCACAGAAACCCCATGAGTTTCCAGCACGGTCTGCCTTCTCCAAGAGAAGACAAAGTCAGGATCCGCAGGCTCTATGGTTTGCACAAAGAGCATTAGATGGATCGTCAGCGCCCTGGGTTTTGTTCTCAGCCTCATCACTAATTAGCTCAATGACCTTGGCAAATCCCTTAATCTCACTATACTTTGATTTTTTTGTGTGTCTGTAAAAATGAGACATTTGGACAAGAAGCGTTCCAGGGGCCCTTATGATCTCATATTCTGTAACTCCTTCTAGAATCAAAACTTTAGGGGAATAAAAAAAACCCTCTGTGATTATGAGAGCACTCACTCAACAGTTACACTTTTAATACAGACCATCTGTTACTGTTTCAGATGTGTCATAAACACAACAATGCCATCAGCTGGGAATCCGTGTTCCCTTCTTGCAGCATGACTGATGATATTCAATCTGCCACGAAAAGCATCAGGAAGAAACCATTTTTTTTCTGAGCAAGCCAGCGTGGTGAAACCCACTGGGTCCAGGGCCTGGGTGTGGGAAGGCCAGGAAGCAAAAACAGAGCTGAGAAGTGTAAGTTAACAGCTGGTTCAGAACTGCGTGTGGCCACGGTGATCTGACTTCACTGCAGTCCTTACCTGCCGGACACAGAAAGCCTGCCGTATTAGCAAAAGGTGCTCCATGTGCTTCCACGGAGAAGGTGTGACTAGCAGTGGCTACTACAAACATGTGTCTCCAGGCAGTTTCTGCAAATCTTTGTGGTCTAGGACAGATGAGCATCAATGATAGATGAAGGGAAGGGTCTCTTCCTGCTGGGAAAGGAGGTGGACCAGAAGAAGGCAGCCTTTATATTTACTGGGCAGATCTGGCTGCTCTGTCCACCTGGGCACAGGTGTGCTAAGCCTGGTCTTGGCCTAAGTCACCAGCACACAGCCCTAGGACCTGATTTTGGAAAATGAAAGATCTGGCGTCTATCTGAGCATCTATGCCACAGCCCTTCTGAGCTACAGAGATGTGCGCATGACAAGCTGGAATTCCAGTATCCAGTACCACACATACGTGCACATGCACACATGTGTGCAATGAAAACGCATGGCACACACATCCAGAATTCTCTGTGGCTCCCAGGACCCTCAGGCATCTTCCATGGGCAGCTTTCACTCTCCTCCATGCCTACCTGGAGATCAGCTTTGCACTTCTGAGAGTATCTTAAGATGGAACTGGCCCCTTATCAGAGTCTATGCAGGCGAATTGGAAGGGAGCGACATTGTTTGCTGCTCAATAAAACTCAAGCCAAGTTTATCCCGTTGTTGCTCCTGTTCCTCCTCCCCTAGTCTCTCTTCCTGACAATGCTTTTGCTAGGTCTCTGCATCCCATGGCCCCACCCTCTCCTGCCATCTGCCCTCCTACCTCAAGCCTGGTCATCTTGCCAAAGACCACACTGATGGAGAATAAAGTGTTCACCGGGATTCCAGTGCCAGGCAGGGTGGCCTCTCCATCTCCTGCCTTTCCCACCATCCATGCAAGTATGTTTCCCAGCCTCCACAAACACCATGCAGCTTCCTACCTCCTTCGCCTGCTGGTCCCTCTGCCCAGTGGTCTCATTCCACCTTTTCTTTTCTTTCTTTTTTTTTTTTTTTTTTCTTTTTTTGAAACAGAGTCTCGCACCGTCACACAGGCTGGAGTGCAACAGCATGATCTTGGCTCACTGCAACCTCTGCCTCCTGCGTTCAAGTGATTCTCCTGCCTCCACGTCCTGGGTAGCTGGGATTACAGGCATGCACCACGACACCCAGCTAATTTTGTATTTTTAGTACAGAGAGGGTTTCACCATGTTGGCCAGGATAGTCTTGAGCCCCTGACCTCAGGTCATCCGCCTGCCTCAGCCTCCCAAAGTGCTGGGATTACAGGCGTGAGCCGCTCCACGTGATTTTTATATATCATGCTGAACTATCTTTAGACTTTCTTTCTCTTTTATTTTTCTTTGGAAATGTGTTCATATATCCTGAATTAACTTCATTTATTCATTTTATTGAATAGCTATGTTAACGATCATAATTCTTAAGACAATGGACTGAATGCTTTCTAGGTACAATACAGACTGGACACAAAAATAGAGGACAGGATTCTCACTTAAAATTCCAAGCCCGGCACAGTGGCTCACACCTGTAATCCCAGGACTTTGGGAGGTTGAGGCAGGCGGACCACCTGAGGTTAGGAGTTCAAGACCAGCCTGACCAACACGGTAAAACCCAGTTGCTACTAAAAATACAAAAATTAGCTGAGCGTGGTGGTGCACGCCTGTAGACCCAGCTACTCAGGAGGCTGAGGCATGACAATTGCTTGAACCTGGGAGGTGCAGGTTGCAGTGAGCTAAGATCACGCCCATGCACTCCAGCCTGGGAAACAGAACAAGACTCCATCTCAAAAAACAACAAAATTCGAAAGGAAATATTCGATAGAGCTCAGAGACTGGTGGAAGTGACAGACATAGAATTTAGTAACTAGTAAAGCAAAGGAAATGATACTCGCGGTGCAGATGAAAGGGCTGCAGAGAGATCATAGCTAGAGAGAAATACGTGTTCAACAAATGAATGATTGGATTCATAAGTACTGCTGCTGCCTTCTGTAAGATAACGAGCCCCATTCCTTTCTGCTGTCTCTCTTCTCCACGCCCCTCAGTTCCTGCACCCTGCATTTATCTGGTAGTTACACACGCCTGCTTGGAACACTGCTGAGCTGGATGCCAACCACACTTCTCCCCTTGTTACACTCCCTGAGTCAAGTGGACTTGCACCTGGTCTTACCTGGCCTTTTCTGAAGCCGCCCAAGCTTGAGGGTAACACATTCACTTGGGAAATAGAAGTATGCCTGGATAATTCTCAGCCATGACACTGACGTATCCTGTGGCTTTCTGGAAGGAAGAAATGATGTCTTTCTCCTCTCACCACCCTCCAGGACAGCTGGCAGAACGTGTGGTTACAAAATGAATGAATGTGAGAAGGGAGAAATTAATTGGCCAGTTCTTACCGATCAAACCTTTTACCTAATCCATGCAAGAGACTGGGAAAAATAGGCATGAGATCATTTACTGGAGCCCAGAGAATCTTCCAACTTCCTTCCAGGCAAAGGTTTCAATCTCGTCTGGCAGAGGGTTTTTAAAAATATGTGTTGTTCAGAACATCCATCCATTCTCCCTCCGCCCAGGGAGACATGTGGGAGTATATCCAAATCCTGTTTAGAGAAAGCTGCTTTAAAATCTATATGGCTATTCTGAAGTTTCCTAGTGACTCACTAAGTGAGGAGACATTTTGGAAATCACAATCTCAAGCCATATTGATTTTAGTAACTGCGCTGGACTTGTGTCTTGTGGGTGATTAATGGCATCCTGGTTAAATCTCACAGTTTATCCACGACTCTAAGAAACACCATAGTCAAAGCATAGCAGATGCCGATGGCTGGAAGTAATGGCACATCAGCCGTCCAGAGTTTCTGAGGATGCAATTTCCAGATTCGATCTTGGATCCCAAAGGAAAGAACAAGCAGAAATGATGATATGAAGATTGTCTTCTTTAGAAACCAAGGGAAACAGGAAATGTACAGACTGGTAGAAAATAAGAGAGAAGACGCCTGAAGTAGAAATTCCTGATGAGCATCCTCACACGGCATTTCTATTTTTATAATTAGATCAGATCATGCCATGCCCCTGCTTAAAGCCCTCCAAAGGCTTCTCCCTTGAGCTAAGAATAAAATGCTGCTTCCATGCCCTGGCAGGGAAGGAATGCATGCCCTGGACCTGTCTTTCTCTTCTCCTCTCACCAGCTCCGGCCTCCCTGGATGGCATCTAGTTCCCAGAGCAGGGACACATGCTGTCTCCACAGGGACCTTTCACGAGCGGCTTCCTCTGAGATAAGAATTCATCACCCAAACCTGTTCCCCACAGCTCCTCGTTCCTGTCATTCACACCTGCAGTGGTCCCCATGCAGCACACTTACGACACCATATACAACTTCCTGCATAACGTTCATCACAGGCTCAGGTTTTCTGTTTTTGTTTACTTGGGAGTGAGATGGTTCCATGTCTATCTCCCTACTGCAGTGTGTAAGTGCCATGGAAAAAAGGTTATTCCCTGTACTGATCGCCACCAACTTCTCTAAACGTACAGCAGCTCCTGGCAAGGAACTGACAGTCAGTGAATACTGTTTGATTAAATGCTGGAACACTCCATTACCCTACTTCCCTCTTGAAGTCTTATATAGAAGTGATGTCTAATCTAATAGGAAAGACAACCACCACATCACTGAAAATGTTAAAATGCTGGCTAGAAGGACATTCCAAAGGTCTGTAATTCATATACATACATACATATATATATATAAAGCTACACAGTAAAATCAAGGTAAGGTGCACTAAAACAGCAGGGGAAACACTGGCCCTCTCCCGAGGATGTTATGGAGCGAGTGTCTGTGTGCTCCAAAGTTCCTATATTGAAGTGCTAACCCCCAGTATAATGGTAGTAGCAGGTCGTGCTTTGGGGAGGTGATTAGGTTTTGAGACAGTGATGTGAGTGGGGCCCCCATGATGAAATTAGTACCCTACAAGAAGAAAAGACTGGAGCCCTCTCTCTTGCCATCATGTGAAGACACAGCCAGAAGGCGGCTGTCTGCAAACCAGGAAGAGAGCTCCCGTCAGAAACTGACTATGCTGGTGCCCTGACCTTGAACTTCCCGGCCTCGGAACTGCAAGAAATAAAGGTCTGTTGTTTAGGCTGCCTAGTCCACGGTATTTTCATTATGGTCGCCTGAGCTAAGACATGTGAACTTTGACATCCCTACATGACTGTAAAGGAGCCCCTGGGGTGGCTTCCAGCTCTGAGCAATGGCGACAAGAAGCAGAATATCAATGTTGGCCAGGATTACGTTTATCCCAGATGGCTCAGGAGATTCTACCGAGCGTGTTGTGTGCTCTGAGTACACAGAAACCAAGCATGACCCTGGGAGGCTGTAATTGTTTTCTTGCCAGGTCAAACACAGGAAGTCTAGCGATGAAGCATGAAAGCAGTTGTCTTGGAGGTAGGAATCTTGAGTTAGAGCAGAGATGCTGCTGTGGGTGACAGGCTGTATGGGCAGAATGGGAAGAAATGCGGAGCATCCATGGCACAGGGTTGGCAGGCAGGGCTGCTCTGGAAGAAAAGTACCTGCCCAGTCTTGGGCTGATCTCAAGTTACTCCTGCAAGTTCCTGTTTTCTTCAGGGAACCCTATGCACCTGCAGAGGACAACATGTATACCAACACCCTTCCTGCATTCTGAAGTAGGCCCTAAGATCTAGAGCAAGCTACTCAGGAGGCAGGCGAGAGAGTGTAGAAGGGCGATTTCTGTACCTCTTGGAAGCCAGGGCTACTGCAATCAACTTCTCCACTCCAGCTCTGGAATTAAGAGGTGCTACTGCCGATCCCACCAACACATACCAAGGACTGCTCCATCCTCCAAAAAAGTGTGACTCAGTGCTAATCTTTGTCTGCTACTAATCATGGTAGATTCAGACTGAGAAAGGAAAATAAAATCTCAGGACTCCAAACTCACTATGCCAAAGGGGAAAGTTAAGCTTGGGAACTGAATCATGCAAAAACTGCCCTTTTAAAATTCCTAAACAGAGAGCTGCAAGATGGAAGGTTACATATCTCCCCAAATGGTCTCCTTCACCCTGACAACACAAATTAAAAGCTTACCTTCACAGGTACAGGACAAATACGAGACTAGAAATCATCCCTCTGTCCACCCAGAGCCAAATGCGTATTCAACTTCTTCCGCTACTATATGTTTTTCTTATGTAAAATGCAGTTGACTGATTGCAAGATAAATCCATGATTGGCTGTTCCTCTATCCCCTCCCTTCCTATGTATACAACACATGGGTCCACTGAGTGCTGATCAAAGTCTCATGAGAAAGTGATTACTTCTCTCACTACCTACCCTCCCTTTCTTTCTCTTTCCTCCTTCCCATCCTGCCACTCTTTCCCCTTCAAATATTGAAGTCCTCAAAACCCTCTTTGGAAAAAGCACAGGTCCCAGATCCTACTGTAATTTTTTGTCTTTTTATCCAGGGGCATTCTCACCCTTGACAAATAAACCTCTAAATTGATTGAGACCTGTCTCAGATACTTCGTGGTTTACATGAGCAAACACTACATTCCTCAATTATCTGAAGGAGGAAGGTGATAGCTTTCCTCTCCCCATAGGGAAAGCAATGGAGATTTAAAAAAAGATGAGCCAATTTAAAGAGGGACTGTATCCACGAATAGGGAGTGGGGGTGCTGTCCAGGGTCCTGTCAGAACCTCAGGGAATGTTCCTTAGATGCACAATGTCGAAAGACGCTATCACTGCATCTGATCAAGTCCTTGACCATGAAGCCCACTCAGAAGAAGCTGAAAGATGGAGAGACACTGGGGTGATGTAGCTTGCTAAGTAATTAACAAGCTTCAGTACAAGACTAGTGATGTAGACGCAGGATTGTCCCCTCCAACCCCCTCCAGCTGCATTCTGCTAGCAGGGATCTCCTGGCAGCTGCACAGCCCAGTGGACTTCCAGGAATGCAATGCCAGCCCCAGCCTCTCCCCAGCTCCTAAGGCACTTCTGTCTCTTTGTATCCTTTGCAAACCAACCGTGGAGTGATGTATTAGTCTGTTCTCACACTGCTATAAGGACATACCCGAAACTGGGTGAATTATAAAGAAAAAGTTTTAATGGACTCACAGTTCCACATGGCTGGACTCACAATCATGGCAAAAGGTGAGGGGAAGCAAAGGCACATCTTACATGGCAGAAGACAAGAGAGAATGAGAGCCAAGTGTAAAGGGAAACCCCTTATAAAACCATCAGATCTCATGAGATTTACACACTGTCAGGAGAACAGTATGGGGGAAACTTCCTCCATGATTCAATTACCTCCCACTGGGTCCCTCCCACAACATGTGGGGATTATGGGAGCTACAATTCAAGATGAGATCTGGGTGGCGACACAGCCAAAGCATATCAGGTTGTCAGGCTCTGGTGAGGGAAGTCTCACTGCCAAACTGAAACTGATCAAAGCAAGACAGTAATTTTGGCAACTGCAAACCAAGGAGTTTGAATGTATACCTTAGAGAAAGGAAGCCATTGGAGACAGAACCAGGCTGAGCAAGGCACTAGATTAGAACACATTTCAGAAACATTAACTGGATTTCCAGTGACATGATGGACAGACGTGGAGGTCATGGGGTCAGTTAGGAGATTTTTACCAAAAGAGATGGATGACAAGATGGGCATCGGATGAGGATGGGCTGGAGAAGAGAAGACAGATGGTAGCGATTTACAGTGGCAGATCCATCAGGTCCCAGTGTCTGTATCTCAAGGAAGGCACTGGGACAGCAATGCCCCAGGTCCTGGCAAGGGCCCTCCACACCCCCGTGTTTATGAGCTCAATAGGTTCTTATCCTTCACCTGGCTAGCGTCTACCTCTTTAGGCCAATGCCATCCTTGATCATTCCCAGCTGGGCTAGGGTCCACCCTCATGTGCTCCCATAATGCCCCTTAGAGGAATAGCACCTACCCCATCCTGCAGGTTTTTCTTGATGGCGTTGTGTTTTGAGACAGGGTCTTGCTCTGTCCCCTAGGCTGGAGTATAGTAGCATGATCACAGCTCACTACATCCTTGACCTCCTAGGCTCAAGAGATCCTCCTGATTCAGCCTCCTGAATTGCTAGGACTACAAATACATGCCACCATGCCCGGCTAAATTTTTAAATTTTGTTTTTGTAGAGACAGTCTTGCTGTATTGCCCAGGCTGTTCTCAAACTCCTGGCCTCAGGTGATCCTCCTGCCTCAGCCTCCCAAATTGTTGCAATGACAGGCATAAGCCACCATGCCCCCAGCCCTGTGTTGTGGATTCTTGTATTTGACTCAGCTGTTTTCACAAGCAGATGTTACACTCTACAGAGCAGTAGTGCCAACTGTCTCGGTCATCACTGAACCCCCAGTCTCAGGATACAGAAAGCCTTTCTTCCATGTCAATATCTCTTACTAAATTTTCCTACATGGTTTTTCTTATAGGAAGAGTCAACTAGTACCTTAGTGGATTAAAAAAAAAATATATATATATATAGCCAAGGGGCCAGGCGTGGTGGCTCACACCTGTAGTCTCAGCACTTTGGGAGGCAGAAGGGGGCAGATCACTTGAGGCCAGGAGTTTGAAACCAGCCTGGCCAGCATAGTGAAACCCCATCTCTACTAAAAATAAAAAAAATTAGACAGATGTGGTGGTACACGCCTGTGATTCCACTTACCCAGGAGGCTGAGACAGGAGAATCACTTAACCTGGGAAGTGGAGGTTGCAGTGAGCCAAGATTGTACCACTGCACTCCAGCCTGGGTGACAGAGCAAGACTCCGAAAAAAAAAAAAAAGAAAGAAAAGAAAAGAAAAAACTAGGGAAGATTGGCTATGAGTTCATAATTGTTCAAGCTGGGTGTTAGATGCAGGGAAATTTCTTATATTTTTCTCTCTACTTTTGTATATGTGTAAATTTTCCGTAATAAAAAGCTGGAAACGAAAAGAAAGTGAAATTGCCAAGAGAGGAATAAAAGTTGGAATTCAGGGTTCCTTGGCTCCTGGGGAATGGTCCAATCCGTAAACGACAGCTCAGCCTTTAGTTACAACAACCATCCCCGAAAAACAACACAAACAGCTTAATCAACCCAAGAACATAGAAAAGGCTGTTTGTGAAACGTAATTGCCATTTTAATGTGTTTTAATTGCATAGAAATGCTATTTAATGTAGTGTTTCAGTTTCCATTTGCCATTTTGGGAAATTGCAGCGCTCAGAAAAGAGGAGGCCAGGCTGGATCTAAAGGAATCTTGGCCCATTTGACAATCATGAAATATTTCCCTTGACAGCAGACCTGGGCCTCAGGCCTGATTCTCCTCATTCTCCCTTCCACCACTGCCTTCCCTCGATGTACAAGGAGCCCAGTTTGTGCCTGCTTGTCAGACCAGAGAGAGGAAACAATGCCTAGAGCAGTACCTGGGCACAGTTCATCACCGGAGTAACTGGGGCACAGCATAAGTGGGCCACTTCCCAGGGGGTGGAGCAGAGAACCCTGAAAAACACCCCCAGCCTCAATGGCCTCTCATGTTCATCTCTGAAGGTGCCTCCGAGGAGCGAAACAGTAAGAGCTGAGAAACAAACTTGCCCTCCTGAACATTTTTGCTCATGGCCCAAGCTGATTGAAGCATTTTTTTCAAAGAACATCTCCCCAAAACGATGGTGGAGAATCTGGAGGTCTTTTATGAGTCAGAGACAGCTAGGCTTTCCTAAGGAGCTGGAAGTCAGGGCTTGTTCACCTAGATAGAAGAACAGCTACCCTGGGCTACTTCTCACCGTCATGTGTCATGACTCAGAGAGCAAAGAAGGGTAACTTCCATGATGTTTGAAGGCTGTAACCCAGGGTCAGGTGCAGTGGCTCATGCCTGTAATCCCAGTACTTTGGGAGGAGTGAGGCAGGCGGATCACTTGAGGTCAGGAGTTCGAGACCAGCCTGGGCAACATGGTGAAACCCTGTCTCTACTAAAAATACAAAATTAGCTGGGTGTGGTGGCGCACACCTGTAGTACCAGCTATTCAGGAGGCTTAGGCAGGAGAATTGCTTGAACCTGGAGGGTGGAGGTTGCAGTGAGTCAAGATTGCACCACTGCACTCCAGCCTGGGAAACAAGAGTGAAGCTCTGTCTGAAAAAAGAAAAAAAAAATCTAGAACCCAAATTAACTAAATTAGCTGTACATTGACATAAGGTTAGTGTTGAGGCTTTACTGCAGATAAAAGGAAAATATCCTTTTCATCCTGGCAGATGGGACTTGTGTCCTAAGAGTACTGTGGGACATGGCAGTTACTTCCAGAAATGTCTAGTAGAGGCACAACTCTGGGATATATGACAAGAGAAGGGGCCCCTGGGTGATCTAAGCAACAGTATCAGAGGTGTCTATTGTGGGTGGTATGCAGGACTGCCACCTAAGGTTGTGCAGGTTGTGCACTGCCCAACTCTAGAGGGCACCGTGGTAGATTTATATATTAATGATGGTGGTTTTCCAGTAGATGGCAGGAAAGGGTCTTGAAAAAGGGTACTTTTACCTAGTTTGCATAAAGTGCTACTCAGGCTAGCAGGGGTGCTAGAGACAGGCCCCATGTCCTAGGATTAGAGTTTAATGGCTGGAGGAGGGTCACATGGATTCTAGGGCTAAAGAGATGAAGTCCTAGGGAAATGGACTAGGTCTCAACAGGAAGTCAGATTAAGCTGCGCCCCTGTGGGAAAGTCTTCAAGGCTTCCCACTGCTTTCATAATAAAATCGCCCAAGGCCACGAGGCTGCTTGCAGGATCTGCTGCTTTCACGCTCTCCCTTAACCTCATTCTGCCCCTCACCCCCATAACCCACACTCCAGGCACCCTGGTTTCCTATCTGATCCTTGCCAAATCCAAGCCCATTCCACTTCCCTGTATGTGCACTTGAACCCACCACTCGAGATGCTCTGTCTTGTCCTACTAAGCTGGGTCAATCTCTCTCTCTCTCTGTTTTTTTCTTAGAGACAGGGTCTTCCTCTGTCACCCAGGCTGGAGTACAGTGGCATGATCATGGCTCACTATGGCCTTGAACGCCCGGGCTCACACGATCCTCCTGCCTCAGCCTCCTGAGTAGCTGGGACTGCTTTGTGCCACCATGCCTGGCTAATTTTATTTTATTTATTTTTATTTTTTGTAGAGATGGGGCCTTATTATGTTGCCCAGGCTGATGTGGAACTCCTGGCCTCAAGGGATCCCTCTGCCTCAGCCTCCCAAAGTGCTGGGATTACAGGTGTGAGCCGCTGCATCCAGCGTCCACGGATCCAGCCTCATCTTGCAGGCCTCAGCTCAGGGAGGCCTGCCCTGACCTTCCTCTCCACACCAACATTCCCTTCCCACCTGGGAAGAGGATGAAATCAATAGAATGAAAATGATGAGGACAGACCTTTCATAACAACCTCCCTGGATCTTAGGGAATAAAAAGTCACAGTTTAAGAGAAGGATGCAGAAGAGACCTCTGAATGAGAAGAACAGAGAGGAAGCCTGGTAAGCCAACGCTGTCAGGACTTGGCCCGCACCCCTGAGGTCTCCCCACACCTGTTGAAGCCCTTGGCTTCCAGGACCTCCGTCTGGGTGGATTCTATGTTCTCTTTGTGGTTGTGATCTTGGCTCATGAGTCTGTACTCTGGGGCAGGTTGGAAGAGGCAGGAAATTAGGACCCAGGTGTGAGCCATCTGATGGAGGATTTGGGTGGACAAAAAACTCAGCAAATCTATAGGCAGGCAGTAGATTTGTCGCTGTGTAGGGCTGGGAGGGTTGGAGTTGCTGAGAAACAATGGCTAAGAAGTCTGAGGTTTCTTTCTGAGATTATGAAAATGTTCTAAAATGGATTGTGTTGATGGACACACAATTCTATGAATATTCTAAAAGCCATGAAATTGTGCATTTCAGGGGCCAGGTGCAGTGGCTCACATCTGTAATCCCAACACTTTGGGAAGCCAAAGTGGGAGGATCACTTGAAGCCAGGAGTTTGAGACCAACCTGGGCAACATAGCAAGACTCCATCTCTACAAAATAATAGAAAACATTAGCCAGGCTTGGTGTTGCAGGCCTGTAGCCCCAGCTACTCAGGAGGCTAAGGCAGGAGGATTTCTTGAGCCCAGGCGTTCAAGGTTGCAGTTAGCTATGATTGCACCACTGCACTCCAGCTTGAATGACAAAAAGAAACCCTGTCTAAAGAAACAAAACAAAAATTGTACACTTTAAATGGAGAAATGAATGTGCACTATATCTCAATAAAGCTAATTAAGGAAAACAAAAGCCCCCCAGTGTCCTCTCCTCTCTTGCGGAAATGTCGAAGGATGGTGCACCCTGTTTCTCAGGGGATCCCCGGCAGAGTGAACCCCAGCTGCCCACAGCAGTGACCCGAACTTATTAAGCCTCCATCTCTCTGTTCCCGTGTTCTGCCTCCCTTCCCCTGACAGTGCTCTCTAGGATCAGGTCCCAGAGGAATTGCATGCCCGAATCCTAGCTGCAGGGTCTTTAAGAGCATTTGAAACAAAAATGCAGGCTCTACTTTGAATCCTAGCTCCTGTGACAAACGTCTAAGCTATGTGACTATGGGCAAGTTTAAGGATCAGGAAAGCCAAGCGTTTCCCTAGCTAAATAACAGAGATAATTATACCCACTTGGTCAACATACTTGTGAGAATTAAATGAGATAGCGAATTAT
Source organism: Sapajus apella (assembly GCF_009761245.1). Lineage (NCBI taxonomy): Eukaryota > Metazoa > Chordata > Mammalia > Primates > Cebidae > Sapajus > Sapajus apella. Next base: position 187,411 of record NW_022437028.1, read on the forward strand.
AAATACGCAGAACGGGGCTGAGCACAGCTATTAACAGAGATAGGGGTTAGCTTGAGTATAGACTCTCCTCCACTCATGCCTGGTGTTACATCCGCATACACCCAGACTAAGCTGAAAATAGCCTCAGCGGAAAATGCATTTCCTGCGCTTAATCTCCAGAGTAGCCTGGGCTCTCCTACACGTGCTCAGAACACTTACAGTAGCTGGCTGTGGGGCAGAATCATCTAACACAGGATGATTTTACAATAAAGCCTTGCAGAGCTCATGAAATTTATTGAATGTTGTATGGAAAGTGAAAAACAGAAATGGCTGGATGGGTACCCGAAGTACGGATTCTAAGGAACGTGTGCTGCTTTCACACCCTTGCGAAGTGGGAAAATCGTAAGTCGAACCATTGTAAGGCAAACAATTGTTAAGTCGGAAACTGTTTTTATGGTGGAGTGGCTGGAAAACAAAGCAGGTGAGAGACTGCACGTAGACACACGGGCACAGGCATACACACACACACACACACACACACACACAGACACGTGCACATCACACACACAGACGTGTGCACATGCACACACACACACAGACGCGTGCACATGCACACACACACAGATGCATACACACACAGACACGTGCACATCACACAGACGCGTGCACACACATAGACACCTGCACACACATACACAGACGTGTGCATACACACACAGACATGTGCATGCACACAAACATGTACACACACACAGACGCATGCACATACACAGACACACACATACAGACACATGCATGCACACACACAAACACATGCACATGCACACACACACAGACATGTGCACACGCACAGGAACATGTGCAGGGTCCCTTCTTGGGAACTTCTGAAGCTCCAGAACCCGGCAAAAGACTGCAAGCAAACTGCAAAGCCAGCAGCCCCACAACAGGGAAGCTCCGGGGTGTGAAGTCTGTCACTGGGGAGGGAACACAGTTTTCTGGAGGGTAGTGAAGTGGGGAGACGGTAAACGCTCTCCAAGGTCCTGCTGCCCCCACAGCCGGGGCATGAAGGCTGGGGACTGGGAGCACCTAGGCTCCTCCGAGCTGCTGCAGGCAAGAGCCTGCCATTCTCTCCTACACCCACAATGATAGCAGCTCCAGTAACACTCTGAGAGTCTGCTAACCAGTCACGGAGGGGATGTGTGTGTTCACTTCTCTAGTTTTTAATGACTGCTCTAGCTTCCAAGGAGCCAGAAAGGCAGGCAAATGCTCTCACTGTTTAGCCAACGGCATCCAGGTTTCTGTCTCTCAAAAGCCAACTGGAAATTATACTGTGTCACAGATACAAACACAAGACCACAAATTTTTGCCTGATGGAATCTGGATGCTGAATGGCTCTAATATTTCCAAGTTGCCAAGGCCTAGATCCAGGATTAGCTGGTTTAACATAATTGCAACAGCCGTGGAAACCTTTTTAAAAATATGCTGATCGATGTCATGCGCTTATGGTGAAGGTTGCATTTATTTCTTGCCTCGCCTGGAGACCAAGTCTCAGGCTCTCCAAACCCCCCCAGGAAACGAAACTAAGCAGAGGAAAGGGGAGGCTCACAGCAATGAGTAGGGGTACTGCAGGCCTGCAGGAAGCCCCTCATTCCAGCAGCCCAGCCTCCATCTCATTACGACAAAGAAACTCAGCACAATTAGAACGAGGGGGCTTAATTTCTCCAGGGTGGACTAGCGCAGCTTAAAATACTTAATATTTTGTTTTATCTTCATTGACTTGTCTAATAATGCAGAAAATATCCTCCTCGGGCATTGAACAAAGGAGATTATCCTGTCACACAAGCTTAACAAAGCTGGTGAGCTGCATGCTGATCCGAGGCCTAGAGAACCTGAAATCCCCCTGCTTAAAACAATTAGGCTTATTGTTTGAGGGAGAAGCTTCCTTCTCCTTCTTCACTCTGCATGCAACCGCCTCCCAGCTCCTTCCCAGCTCAGGGCAAGTGAAGTGTTCTAGATCAGTCTTTACCTGACAGGTAATAAATAGGTAATCAGAAGATGCAAATTCCTGCTGCATTAAAGGAACACGGCTCACAGATTAACCAACACATTGGCGCAGGGCCCAGTGGTAGCCATAGACATGAGCAGGTTTAATTTTCTTGGTGTGCCAAGGCCGGACGAAAAAATTCAGACTCGGGGAGTCAAAGGGGACCCCGGGTGAGTGCTGACCACCAGGCAGCTGTTCCAGCAGAACTATCGCCCAATTATTCTGGACCTGTGACAAGGTTTTCTCCAGAAATCACCTAGATTGTATATATAAACACCAAGTGCTTCCCTCATCTTAGCTCAATTTAACTTCCGTCATATATAAGAAAATAAATTGCCAAATAACTTCAGGCTCAAAACTGTATGTCAAGGCGGGAGAGGGAGGGAGCAAGCTGGAGACTTAGCAGTGGACCTTCTTATTGAATGTGCCTTTTATTTTATTTACTTATTTGTTTATTTAGAGTCAGGATTTTTCACTCTGTCATCCAGGCTGGAGTGCAGTGGCATACCTTGTGGCTCCCTGCAGCCTCAACCTCCTGGGCTCCAGCGATCCTCTTATCTCAGCTTCCAAGTAGTTGGGAGTACAGGTGTGTATCACTATGCCCAGCTAATTTTTAGTCATTTTGTAAATATGGGGTCCCACTATGTTGTCTAGCCTAGTCTGCAACTCCTGGCCTCCAGCGATCATCCCACCTAGGCCTCCCAAAGCACTGGGATTATAGGCGTGAGCCTTTGCACCTGGCCTGAATGTGCTTTTAAAATCCTCCCTTTGAACTTACAACTGTTAGGCTGGTGCAAAAATCATTGCGGTATTGCCATTTCTTTCAATGGCAATTACTTTGTCACCAACCTAATAGATGGGAAGAATAAGTTCTAGTGTTCTGTAGCACTGGCAGATGACTAAAGTGAACAATAATATATCGTCTGAAATAGCTGGAAGAAAATATTGAACGTACCAGCACAACACAAAGAAATGACAAACGTTTGAGATGATAGATATGCTAATTATCCTGATTTGATCCCTATATGTGGTATGTATTAAAACCTCTCTACGCACCCCATACATATGTACAATTATTATTTGTCAATTAAAACACAAAATTAAATTTAAAAATTTAACATTCTTAAGGCCAGGTAGGGTGGCTCATGCCTGTAATCCCAGCACTTTGGGAGGCCCAAGGTGGGCAGATCAGCTGAGGTTAGGAGTTTAAGACCAGCCTGACGAACATGGTGAAACCCCATCTCTAATAAAAATACAAAAATAGGCAGGCATGATGGTGGGTGCCTGTAATTCCAGCTACAAGGGAGGCTGAGGCAGGAGAATCTCTTGAACCTGGGAGTCAGAGGCTACAGTGAGCCAAGACTGCACCACTGCACTCTAGCCTGGGCAAGAGAGTGAGACTCCATCTCAAAAAATAATAATAATAAAACAAATAAATAAATATTCCTTCTATGCCCCAGATAGTGTTCTCCTGTCTGTAAAATTGTGAATTTTAATTTTATTTTTTATGGATACATAATATTTGCAAATATATATGGAGTACTGGTGATATTTTGTTACATGCATAGAAGGCGTAATGGTCAGAGCTACCACACCCCTCAACGATCCCACTACTACTGGCTGTCTATCCAAAGGAAAAGAAATCCGTGTATCAAAGAAATACTTCTCCCTTGGTTTGGATTCTTGGTTTTGCTGTAGCCAAACCAAGAAGCACAGGAAGAAATGAACACAATAGTGCCTGTGGCTTCTGAACCTCAAGTGTATATGAGGCTTATCATGGAGCTAAGAGAAACATTGGGCTGGACAATCAGGGACATAAGTGCTTGGTGCCACAGAAGCAGAAGTAATTACTTCTCTTTCTGTTCTCACTTTTCTTACTAAGTTCTCTGAGGGCAGGCACTTATGAAGAGCCTGCTGAGGGCTTGTGTTGAGGGGAAAATATACTCAAATATTCACATAATTAACAGCAGAATCACTGGAGCTCAACAATGCAGAAGAATTGTGTGGCCTTCCAAATGCACATAACGGGGTGATCTGACCTCTTTGGGAATGCCAGGGAGGTTCTCCAGGAGATCTGACTTCTGTTTTTTGAGACAGAATCTCACTCTTTCACGGTTGGAGTGCAGTGGCAAGATCATGGCTCACTGCAGCGTTGAACTCTCAGGCTCAAGCAATCCTCCCACCTCAGCCTCATAAGTAGCTGAGACAACAAGTGTGTACCACCCCATATGGCTAATGTTTATATTTTTTGTAGAGATGGGGGTCTCAGTATGTTGCTCAGGCTGGTCTTCAACTCTTGGTCTCAAGTCATCCTCCCAGCTCAGCCTCCCAAGGTATTGGAATTATATATAGCATGAGCCACTGTGCCTGGTCCCGGGAAAGCTGACTTCTGAGCGATGAGAAGTAATTCACTGGTGGGAGAGGGAAGGGAAGAGATTAGGCCAGGTGCGGTGGCTCATGCCTGTAACTCCAGCAGTTTGGGAAGCCGAGGCAGGCGGATCACGAGGTCAAGAGTTCAAGACCAGACTGGCCAACACGGCAAAACCATGTCTCTCCTAGAAAATACAAAAATTAACTGGGCATGGTGGCTCATGCGTGTAATCCCAGCTACTTGGGAGGCTGAGGTAGGAGAATTGCTTGAACCGGGACCCAGGAGGAGGTTGCAGTGAGCCAAGATCAGCTCCATCTCAGTGAGCGAGAGTCCATCTCAAAAGAAAAAAAAAAAAAAAGAGAGAGAGAAGAGATGCCCACAGCAGGATTGGCACGTGCAAAGGTCCTGGGACCTGGAGAAGATGTGTCAGAAAGAAGAGGAAGACTACGAGATGGGAGCAAACAAAGTGAGGGGTGAAACGGTTCGAACTGGGGATAAAGAGGAAGAAATGACCAGACCACGCAGGGTTCTGTGGATCGAGTAAGAGATTAGAGTTTGAGCCCCATAAAGCAAGGAGGGGCCACCGTATAATTTAGTGTGTGTGCACAACGGCACGTGGGGCGTGATCCAATTTGCATTTTGTAAAAAGCCCTGGGATTGCAGTGTGGGATATAAGGGGAGAGAGGACAATGGCATGACCTCAGGTAGCTGCAGCACAGGTGCATGGAAGCACAGAGATCTGAGAGCTATTCAGGACATAGCTTTGAGAGTTGATGGGCCACAGAGACAGGGAAGAATTCAGGGTATTTTCCGACGCTGCCCTGAATCCACTGGTCTGGCCCACTAAATAAACTGAAAGAGAGTGAAAAATACCAGACAGCAAATTTGACAAAGGTAATTTGTAAATAGATAAAATATGTAAATAAGTAAACTAGGTAAATAACCTATGTAAATAAGTGAACTATGCAAAATATGTAAATAAGTAAACTATGTAAAAGATGTAAGTAAACTATGTAAATAAATAAATTACCTTTGTCTAATTCGCTCTCTGGTACCTGTCACTCTTGTTTAGTTCATTTATTTACGTATTTATATATTTGACTATCTGTTCTACGTATCTAGAATAAAAGCTCCATGAAGGCAGGAATGTCATCTGTCTCACTAAAACACTCGGTAGAATTACCCCTGGACAATAACCCACTCTCATGAACCCACAGGCAGACCATGTGGAAAGAGGAATACAGCTCTGAAATCTTGGCTACATTGAATTTGAGGTACCTTTGACATTCCCAAGAGGAAATTCCCAGTAAGAAACTGGATCTATGGGTCAGGAGCTCAGAAAAGTGATATAGGCCAGGCATAGTGGCTAATGCCTATAATTCCAAGACTTTGAGAAGCTGAGGTGGGTAGATCGCTTGAGGTCAGTAGTTCAACACCAGCCTGGCCAACATGTCAAAGTTCTGTCTCTACTAAAAATAGAAAAATTAGTCAGGCATGGTGGTGTGCACCTGTAGTCCCAACTGCATGGGAGGCTAAGGCAGGAGAATCGCTTGAACTGGGGAGGCAGAGGTTGCAATGAGCTGAGATCACACCACTGCACTCCAGCCTGGGTGACAGAACAAGCCCTATCTCAGAAAAGTGATGAAAATTATGACTTGTGCACAGAAGTGATCACTGACATGTGATCATATAGGGAACTGCCTAGGAGAGAGTTTGGAGTGAGGAGACGAGGAAGTCTAGGTGTGAGTCGTCCAAGAATTTCAGCATTTAATAGCTGTGGACAGAATGATGGGGAAAAAAGTAGCCCAAGAAGTAAGAAGAATGCTGAAAAAGTCCAGATCAGAGTTGTACAGTAGATACCAAGGAATCGGGTATTTCAAGGTGGGTGATCAACAGTGCAGGGAACTGATGACCAAGAAAGAAGACATTTCAACAGTGTCTGACTTAGCAACAGTGTGTGCCCACTGAGAGCCATTTCGAGTACTCCATGGGACAAAAGGATATCCTGGGGTGAAGGCAGAGGTTGTTTTGATGACTTCATGCTGTGGAACAGATCTCTGTAAACTTAATTTATTAACACAATATATTTGCTCACAAATCTACAACTGCAGTCAAGCTCAGTACGGATGGTTGTCTCTGTTCTACTCAGTCTGAGTTGGGTGACTCCAAGCCTGGGTGCTGGGATCATCTAAAGTATTCTTCACATTGTGGTTGACATTGGGAAGATGGAAACAGTGAGGCTGAGACAGCAGGAGCTCCTTGGGCATCAATTTCTGTGTCTATAGTTCCTGTTCACATGGCGTTCCCAGCATGGCGGCTTTGAGGAAGCTATCCTTCATACGTGTTGGCTCAAGGCTCCCAAGATGCGTGGAGGGAGAGAGAAACTGAGACACATGCACACAACGTATTGCTCAGCACTTCTTCCTGCCATCATGTGAAGAAGGATGTGTCTGACGGATGTGGAAGGATGACCGAAACCCAGAAGGTCGGGCAGCAACACTTCCACCATATTCCGTTGGCTGAGATAACACAGATTCTCCCAATTCTGATGAATCTGACCCCATCTCTCAGTGATGGAAGTGTCAACATCACACGTAAGAAGATGGTGAAGGATGGGATACACCGATGTGATGAACTTTGGAAAAGAATTTGCTGAAAAATGAATGGGCAGTGAGGAATGGACACAGCACAGGTTGTGAAATTTAGTCACAAGGAGCAAGAGAGTAGACGCTGGCAGATATGAGATTAATTTGCTTCTTTTTGCTTTGATTTTAATGCAAGAGGTTGTGTATGTTGAAAGGCTAGTGGTAAAGACTAATTTGAGAGGGAAAGGTTGAATAAACAAGAGAGTTAAGGGATTATCCATAAACAGTGCAAAGTGCCTCCAATGACATGGGATGGAATTTGAGTGCAGCTGAAGGGACTGGCTTAGGAGGAGACAGAGCTCCTCTAGTGAAATGGGAGGGAAGAAAGGCAGGGGAGGGTGGTAATCTTGCTTTTTTTTTTTTTTTTTTTTTTGAGATGGAGTCTCGCCCTATTGCCCAGGCTGGAGTGCAGTGGCATGACCTCGGCTCACTGCAACCTCCCCCTCCCGAGTTTAAGCGATTCTCCTGCCTTAGCCTCCCAAGTAGCTGGAATTATAGGCATATGTCACCACCCCCAGCTACTTTTTTGTGTTTTTAGTAGAAATGGGGTTTCACCATGTTAACCAGGCTGGTCTCGAACTCCTGCATTGTGATCCACCTGCGTCAGCCTCCCAAAGTGCTGGGATTACAGGCGTGAGCCACTGCACCCTGCCAAGAGTGGAAATCTTTCTTCGGTTTGCGTTTGCCACCCTGAGGACACGCAGATTCAAGAGATGGCTCATGCTTCCTCTGTGCAATGGAAGACGCAGTCATTTGTGTGAGAAGGAGGGAGAAGGCAAGACAGATGTTTGGGGACACTATATGACCATAAAAATTTCCTTAACCATAGCCACAGAATGGAGGGCTGGGCTGCTTGGGTTGCTGATCAGAGCCTGTCTGCCCTGCACTAACGGTCCCTATCAACACTCAGGACATGAGTTTTGGCCAGAGAAGACCCATCTAGGGTTGAGGTCTTGCCATTTTTATGCAAAAGAAAGACAGAAGTGGGCAGCCATGATGGTACACGCCTCTAATCCCACCACTTTGGGAGGTTATGGCAGGAGGATTGCTTGAGGCCAGAAGTTTGAGACCAGCCTGGGCAACACAGTAAAACCCCATTTCTACACAAGTTTTTAAAGTTAGCCAGACATGGTGGCACATGCCTGTAGTCCCAGCTACCTGGAAGGCTGAGGCAGGAGGATTGCTTGAGCTCAGGAGTTTGAGGCTCCAGTGAGCTATGATCACACCGCTACATCCCAGCATGAATGACAGAAAAAGACCCTGTCTCAAAAAATTAAACTAGGCTGGGTGTGGTCACTATGCCTGTAATCCCAGCACTTTGGAAGGCTGAGGTGGGTGAATCATTTGAGGTCAGGAGTTCAAGACCAGCCTGCCCAACATGGTGAAACCCCATCTCTACTAAAAATACAAAAATTAGTCGAGCTTGGTGGTACGTGCCTGTAATCCCAGCTACTCAGGAGGCTGAGGCAGGGGAATCGCTTGAATCTGGGAGGCAGAAGCTGCAGTGAGTTGAGATCACACCACTGCACTCCAGCCTAAACAATGGAGTGAAAAAAAATTAAACTAAGAAGACAGTGGAACAAGAGCATTGAGCACAGCAACGATTGAAATGATGGTGACAGCCCCCATTATTCAATTACCTCCTACTGGGTCCCTCCTGGGACATGTGGGAATTATAGGAACTGCAATTTAAGATAAGATTTGCTGGGGGACACAGCCAAACTAGATTGATACAATAAAGGGGGGGAAGGCAGGACAGAGGTTGAGGGGAGTGGCTCAACTGCAGCACTCACTATGATGGTCGGAATTGCCTTAACCATTGCCACAGGGTGAAGGGCCACTTGGAGTTGGTGATCAAAGCCCATCTTCCCTGCTGGGAGGGTCCCTGGAATCTAAACTAGACAAGGGGAAAGTGAGGAAAGGAGAGAGCCCTGGAAGAAACAGTAGTAATTATGCTGCAGGTTCTGATGCCAGCAAAGGATATTTGGAGGAGAGCCGGTGGGACAAGCAAGGAAGGGGCAGGGAATGAGTGTCTGATTTACTGTTTTATAGGTAATGCCAAGCTCTGGAGGTGTGGCCATAAGATTGGGTGGCTGAGGACAAGTACAGGAGGCCGACGGAGAGGAGGAAGTTACAACCTGGAAAGGCCAGTGTGCTAGAAGGAACATCCCTGTAGACACTAAAGTCACTCATGATGGTGGGAGGTGGAGGATCAAGGAGGACCAGGATGAGGGTCTGCCTCAGCTGACTTCAAAATTATTGTGCAGTCAACAAACAGTGGTCTCCTGAATAAATCAGAGAGTCTTTACTGAGCATCTGCTGCTTTCGGAGCCCTCTACTAAACGCTATCAGAGGACAGAAATATACAAAATAGATATTAATAGACATTCAAGACTGTAATAAGGGAGACAGGGTAAAGCAGTGCAATGAATTGTCAATAATTGCTCTAGGAAATTCACAGGCCAAAGCAATCAATTGGGATGGATGAGTGCATTAGTCCATTCTTACGCTGCTATAAAGGACTGCCTGAGACTGGGTAATTTATAAAGGAAAGAGGTTTAATTGACTCACAGCTCTGTATGGCTGGGAAGGCCTCAGGAAACTTACAATGAGTGTGGAAGGGAAAACAAACACGTCCTTCTTCACATGATGGCAGGAAGGAGAGGTGTCAAGCAAAAAAGGGAAAAGCATCTTATAAAACCATCAGATCTCGTGAGTACTATCATGAGAACAGCAGCATGGGGGTGACTGCCCCCATTATTCAATCACCTCCCACTGGGTCCCTCCTGGGACACATGGGGATTATAGGAACTAGAATTTAAGATGAGATTTGCAGGGGGACACGGCCAAACCATGTCACTGAGTCAGGGTTGGCTTGACAGAGGAAGAATGTGGATTAGAAATGCCTCGGGAGGAGCAGATAAAATGTGGATAGATGGAGAGAATTTGTGAGTGCATTTCAGGCAGATGGAGGGCAGAGGAAACAGCCTTCTTTGCAAGGCATTCTGAGTGTAAGGAAGGTTTTCCCTGGAATCTTTGGAGCCCTCATTATAAAATGATTGCATCATTAATTAAAATGCTGCTATATATGGTATTTCCTCTCACTGTGATCTGGGCCTACACTTCACTGTACCATGTTCAAGTTATACTGAGTCTCTCCCACTTGCAATAATGTCTATAAATCAACATCACCTGAGATGAGAAATACTTTTTGTAGAGATGGAGGGGGGTGGTCTCACTATGTTGCTCAGGCTGGTCTGGAACTCCTGGAGTCAAGTGATCTGGGCCTCCCACCTCAGCTTCCCAAAGTGCTGGGATTTGGAAATGTTATTGGTACATGCAAAATACCAGTAAATGACGATTCTACTCCACTCCCCACCCCTGTCCCAACTGGGGCCTCGTTGCAGTTAAGAAAATTCATATTCAGTTAAGGGGATGATGGTCTGAGAATGAAATGCCATTCAATTACATGGCAGTTAGCTTGGACATGAGGTATGGAGATTAAAAAAAAAAAATGCTTCACTGTCCTTCTGCCTTCAGATCATCCAAAGAAAATACTTCTGCTTAAAGAGTTGCTATGGAGATTCACAAAATATTCCAATGTCCTGCAGGTCATCCTTACAGGTGAGTTGGCACAGTGCACATTTCAAAGAAAATATCAACAGATGCTTTTAGCATCAAATGTCACCATGTCCTCAAAGGTAGCTTAACTCAGAGCTTCTACATTTTAACAAAACCACAGAATCTCAGAGTTAGGAAGGACCTCAAATGTCATCTATTTCAACCCTATTCATCTCTTTGATGGAGTTATCTGGCTTCTGCAAGAACATTCATCTCCAGGGTTTTCAGAGGCAGCCCAATCACTCTTAGTGTGATGCTTCGCAGACACACCAAAGGGTCCTCTACCCCCAGTCCCCAGTCATATTCAGATCTTCTGATTCCAGGCGTCTTGGCTCTGGGCAAATGTTCATCTCCTCCTTGTACACCTGATTCTCTTTAGTCCTCCCAAACCAGTCAATCTGACATTTTAAATCCTGGCTCAGAAATCCAAATTCCATTCACTAACTCCAACTATGAGGCCAAACATTCACCTCCTGTTTCTTTCCAATATTCCCTTTCTCTCTTTTGTCATTGCATTTTTTTTTCCTTTGAGACAGAGTCTCGCTCTGTTGTGCAGTGGTGCGATCTCAGCTCATTGCAACCCCTGTAGGGTTCAAGTGATGCTCCTGCCTCAGCCTCCCAAGCAGCTGAGATTACAGCTGTGCAGCTCCAAGCCCAGCTAATTTTTATATTTTTAGTAGAGACAGGGTCTCAACATGTTGCCTCAGGTCTCAAACTTCTGATCTCAAGTGATCCGCCCAACTCAGCCTCCCAAAGTGCTGGGATTACAGGCATGAGCTACTGTGCCCAGCCCCTTTTCTCTCTTTTATATCACAAAAGTAACAAATTCATTGTAGCAAATACAATATATTGTTAAAATGGAAGTCACCCATCTTCCCACCTGCCGGAATAACCCCTGCTACCCTATTGCTGTCTTTCATGTCTGAGTTCTCTGCTTGCACAGATAAAAGGCTTGATCCCACATGCATGCACATACACACATTCTTTTTCTATTTTGAAAAACATTCTTTTAAAATCCAATCATGCTGTACTTTCGGTTTTGCAAACTGCCCTTTTCATGGAATAATGGTACATCGTGGATGTTCTTGTTTCCCTAAGTCTCAGCCATCTGTAGGACAAAAAGAGCACCTGGGTTTCCAGTGCTTCCTGTTCCTGCTGGAGCCCCCACAGATGGTGTTCCCAAGCCTTATGGCCTTGCCATTCAATATCAGCAACAACAGCAGGAGTGGGCAGCAGTGGACGTCACTAACCTTGGCAGGCTGCAGGCACCATGTGCTCCAGGAAAATAGCACACTTCCCCACGGGCCTCAGTGAATCCACATTTAATGGACTGTCATGGGCTAAATCCTGAACCCTGAAACCAGATTCATATGTTGACGTCCTGTCCCCCAGTACCCTGGAATGTGACTGTCTTTGGAGAAAGAGCCTTTAAGGAGATAATTAAGTTAAAATGAGGGTATTAGAGTGGGCCTTAATTCAGTGTGCTCACTGTCCTCAGAAGACGACGAGATGGACAGCAACACACCCAGAGGAAAGACTGTGAGGCCCCAGAGAGAAGAGAGCCATCTGGAAGCCAAGGAGAGAGGCCTGAGGAAGAACCAATGCTGCTTGCATCTTCCTCTCAGACTTCTGGCCTTCAAGTCGTGAAAAATAATTTTTCTTGTTTAAACCACTTAATCTATATTATGGCACAGTCTGCACAATGTGTGTTATGGCAGCATTAGCAGATTAGTGAACAGAAGGCTAGCTCAATGCAGATACAAATGTCAAATGACTTTGCGTATCTAGTCCCTGCTCTCAGTTAGAGGATGGGGACCCCCATTTCCCTAGACAAATTTCCTTTCAGATCATTTTCTTCTTTACAGAGAGAGATTCAGGGTCTCGCTGTGTCACAGTGTCATGATCATAGCTCACACTGTAGCCTCAAACTCCTGGGCTCAAGTGAACCTCCTGCCTCAGCCTCCTGAGTAACAGGGACTACAGGTGCATGCCATCACACCTGGTTATTTTTTAAATTTTTTTGTATAGACAAGGTTTCGCTACTTTGCCCAGGCTGGTCTCAAAATCCTGGCTTCAAGCAATCCTGCCTCAGCCTCTCAAAGTGTTGGGATTACAACTCTGAGTGTCCCCACCTTGCCCCATCCAGCCCAGATCATTTTCAGTGATTGACATTTAGGCCGGTTCAATTGAGAACACTGAACTCATTCTGCTTTCACAGCTCTTACCCTTCCCCAGGGCGGCTGGGGCTTAGAATGGGAAAGAGGGTGCTGTCTGTTTCTGCAATGCCTTCCTCCTCATCCTCCATCTATCTCCTCTGCTCCCCTGAGGTTGGGCCTTGGGGAAGAAGGGCAGGAAGAGAGGAAGGCAGAGATTATTTCTATGTCACTGGGCGATGTCTGTGCTGAGGAGTCTCTGTCCTCATTTTGACTTCCTTTGGTTCAACCTATGGCTACTGACCTCACCTACATGTGAGGTCCACCAAACAGGTCCTATACCCTGCTGTTTCTCTGGGGAGATGCTCCCCTCTAATGCCAAAGATGCTTCCCACCCCCACCAGAGTGAGACAGCCATGTCTCCAATTGGCCCATTGATGGGTCGAGCCAGCACACACTCTGGGGCCTGGCTCCAAGCTGCTAGCCCCTTCTGGCACCTAGGCATTGCCATCATTCCCGGGCCCGCCCACTGCAGGGTCCTTCACACTTAAGTCCTGGGAGCTGTTCTCTTCCCTGTGCTACTAAGACAGGGCAACTGAAATGGACTCCCAATATTCTTTGCTTCTCAAGGACATCCTTTACATCTGCCCCTGGTGGCACCTGCCAGTCACTGGACTTCCGATTTTCATCAGTCTCTGGACCAAAATCAGATACTCCTGGAATCCTCTCTTCCCTACTATACAAAGTAAAAACTTCCTCTTCAAAGTTTCCCTTCTTGTTAAACAAGAAGAATATATGCTAGAAAAAGTAGTTTCTTTTAACAACTAACTTTCTTCAAAGCCTTCTTGCTTTCTGCTAGTAACTCTTTGTTAAGCCCTATCCTATGTAGCTGTTAGATATAAAGAAATAAGAACATTCTATGTCCTTGTGCTTTAACCAAGATATTTATGTGCTAGGCATGCTCACAGGCATGTAGTATATTCTATGTCCTTGTACTTTAACCAAGATATTTATGCTATTACTTTTCGAAGTCCTTTCACAAGCAACTTCCTCTCTGTTCCTTATTTAGACTTCCTTTTTTCCTTTGTTCTCCATTGCCTTTACCTGTTTAGAAAATGTTTAAGTTGTTGGCCAATCAAGTTTAGTTTAGATTGTGAAGTCTGGATCCAACCAATGGAGAAAAGATACAGCAGTAAAGACCCAATGCGTAAGGAATGCCTTCCTTCCCTTTGTTCACTATCCTCTTGTGGCAAGATGGCTGATGAGCAGTACCCTTTCTGCAGAAAGTAAAATTGGCTTGCTGAGAAAACTTTTTGTCTGAATGATAATTTTTCATTGCAGTTCCTAAAAACAAGTATTCTGTCTCTAACACCTACCCCGCAATTCCCTATACAATTAGAGAGAGGATGGGACAGTAATCATAATATATAAGAAAAGCATTGTTATTATGTCCAATTCAAGCAGAGGAATGACCAGCCTTTATATGTGACCATCAGGCATTCTCCAGTTACTGGGAATGAGCCAAGGTACAGTGCTCCCATTCCAGGCCAGGTCAGGAGTTCAATCATTAGGGGCCTGGCCTCTGGGGATCAGACTTCAGCCCTGTACTTAAGCCCAGCTCTGCCACCTGCCAGTCCTGGTCATGCTATCTTAACCTCTTTCTGTGTCATCTGTAAAATAAAAATAATAATAATACCTCACCTCCAGGGTTATTTTGATTAATAATATGTTACTAATGCATAGAAAGAGGTTAGTAGCACAATGCCTGTCACATATTAAGTGATTAAAAAAGAAAACCGCTATGGTTGTCATTGTTATTATCACAGAATATGGAGCACAGTGTCTTTGCTGAGCTTCTGATATGGTTTGGCTGTGTCCCCACCCAAATCTCACTTTTTCTTTCTTTCTTGCTTGCTTGCTTGCTTTCTCTTTCTTTCCTTCTTTCTTTCTCTCCTTCCTTCCTTCTTTCTTTCCTCCCTTCCTTTTTCTTTTTCTTTTCTTTCTTTTCCTTTCTTTCTTTCTTTCTTTCTTTCTCTTTCTCTCTCTCTCTCTCTCTCTCTCTCTCTCTCTCTCTCTCCTCTCT
>NW_022437028.1:202406-212852 GCF_009761245.1 Sapajus apella
CTCTCAGGTTCAAGCGATTCTCCTGCCTCAGCTTCCCAAGTAGCTGGGCCTACAGGCATGCACCACCATGCCCAGCTAATGTTTGTATTTTTTTAGTAGAAATAGGGGTTCACTATATGTTGGCCAGGCTGGTCTAGAACTCCTGACGTTAGGCGATCCACCTGCCTCAGTCTCCCAAAGTGCTGAGATTACAGGTGTGAGCCACCACACATGGCCTCAAATCTCACCTTGAATTGTACCAGGTGGAGATAATTGAATCATGGGGGCAACTGCCCCATACTGTTCTTGTGGTGGTGGTAGTGAGTAAGTCTAATGAGGTCTGATGGTTGTATAAATGAGAGTTCTCCTGCACAAGCTCTTTTGCCTGCTACCATGTAAGATGTGACTTTGCTCCTCATTTGCCTTTAGCTGTGATTGTGAGGTCTCCCCAGCCATGTGGATTGGTGAGTCAATTAAATCTCTTTCCTTTATAAATTGCCCAGTCTCAGGTAAGTCTTTATTAGCAGTATGAGTACAGACTAACACAGCTTCTCTCTTCTTTATCACAAAGCCGATAGGCGAGGTCTCGTGGCTCGGGCCTGTACTCCCAATACTTTGGGAGGCCAAGGCAGGAGGATTACTTGAGTACAGGAATTCAAGACCAGACTGGGTAATATAGTGAAGCCCAATTTCTACAAAAAAAAACAATTAGCCAGGTGTGCTGGTGCACAACTGTAGTCCCAGCTACTTGGGGCAGGGACTACTCAGAGAGGCTGAGGCAGGAGGACCATTTGAACCCTAGAGGTCGAGGCTGTAGTGAGCTATAATGGCACCATTGCACTCCATCCTGGGTGACAGAGCAAGACCCTGTGATATGGTTTGGCTCTGTGACCCCACCCAAGTCTCATCTCCAGTCATAATCCCCAGGTGTTGATGGAGGACCCTGGTGGGAAGTGACTGGATCATGGGGCGGTTTTCCTCATGCAGTTCTTGTGACAGTAAGTCTCATAAGATATGATGGTTTTCTAACAGTTTGACAGTACTTCCTTCACACACATACTCTCTCTCCTGCTGCCATGTGAGAAGGTGCAAGTTTGCTTCCCCTTTATCTTCCGCCACGATTGTAAGTTTCCTGAGGCCTCCCCAGCTATGAGGAACTGTGAGTCATTTAAACTTTTTCCTTTTTAAGTTACACAGTCTCGGGTATTTCTTTATATTCGTGTGAAAATGGACTAATACTTAAAAAAAAACATTTATAAAAGCTGAGACTTCTTTCTTCTCTGCAGGTAAGTAATCTGAAACATCTATTAATCCCATCAAAAGTAAGATACGTTTATTTATTACAGAGAGAAAGAGAGAATACATAATAGATTTAAATGGAAGTATCTGCATTGTTCAGAGAGGACAGGCAAAGCCAGGCAAGGGGATGGGATGACGAAGAGAAGGATGGAGAAGTGGAGGCGAGAGAAGGGAAGAAAAGGCATTAATATGGTCTGGCTGTGTCTCCACCCAAATCTCATCTTGAATTGCAGCTCCCATAATTCCCCCATGTTGTGGAGGGACCCAGTGGGAGATAATTGAGCAGTTTCCCCTATGCTGTTCTCATGGTTGATGATTTTATTTAGGTGTTTCCGCTTTCACTTGGTTCTCATTATTTCTTGTCTGCCATCATGCAAGACATGGCTTTCACCTTCCACCATGACTTTGAGGCCTCTCCAGCCACACAGAACTGTGAGTCCACTAAGCTTATTTTTACTTTATAAATTACCCAGTCTCAGGTATGTCTTTATCAGCAGCGTGAAAATGGACCAATATAGGAACTAATCAAAACTAATTTCTTTCTCTTTACCAGGGAGCATGACTCTTCAATATGAAGGTAGACTGGGGCCCAGTTAAGAACATCTAGATAACTGGGGCAACATCACAGATGCCTGGCAGAACCATGCTGGGTTGAGGAGCTCATGTTTACACTCACTGTCCTGGATGAAAAACCCAGGAGAGCCTTGAAAGGCACTGGCTGGATTTGAGCATCAGACTGTGAGCTCTTCAAAGAGAAGGTGATGCTTCATTCATCTGTGTGTCCCCAGTCTGGCTGTCTGCTACCTGCCTGAATGTATGCATGAGCTGTAGCATACATCAAAACTGTTTACTCTGAAAACTGACCACTTTGACTAAAATATCTATTTATTTTAGCTGTGTAATTTATTTGAATATAAGTAGAAATCTAGGGGCTGAGAGGGACCCATCCATAGTATGTGAATTTAAAAATGCTACATGGGGCATCCCCTGACCCCCAAATCCTCCACAGCCACTTCTCTGGTCCATCATGATCCCCCAAACTCTCCCTCCAGGTCACTCCTTCAAGACAAGGATCCATGAGAATGTATTTCAAAAGGAAAAGGTAAGAATGACAGAGAACAGCTATACGTCAAATGCTCCATTGTCAAACTGCATTCTCACAATGGTTCTAAAGTGTACTGTCTCTATTTGCCAAATTAACAAATTGAGAGAACTGGAGTAACTTGCTTACTTTCACAGAAGTACTTAGCCAATTTACTTTGGAACCCAAATCCACCTGCACTAAAGCTTCCCTCTTCTCCTCCACCAGGGAAGAGCCACCCATTAGATGCCTTAGTTAGATGATGGTTGAATGATGATAGTGGCTCCTTGCAAGACCATGAGAATGAGAACAAAAGAAAAGAGCATTTCCATGGGTGCCAAGTCTGGCACATTCTAGCACAGGATGCATCACAGGAAGGTGGGTATAAGTGAGAGGCTCCTAGCAGCTCCAAGGGTGGAGGGAGAGCCTAAAACAAGACACAGAGATCACTGGGCATAAATATTATTCGAAATCATGCTTCTATTTTATTCATATTTTATTTATTTTATTTTTGAGATGGAGTCTCACTCTGTCTCCAGGCTGGAGTGCAGTGGCTTGATCTAAGCTCACTGCAACCTCCGACTCCCGGGTTCAAGTGATTCTCCTGCCTCAGCCTCCCAAGTAGCTGGGACTACAGGCATACACCATCATGCCTGGCTAATTTTTGTATTTTTAGTAGAGATGGGGTTTCACCATGTTGGCCAGGATGGTCTTGATCTCCTGACCCAGTCATCTGCCCCCCTCAGCCTCCCAAAGTGCTGGGATTACAGGCGTGAGTCACCACATCCAGCCTATCTTATTTTATTTTATTTGAGATGGAATCTCGCCATGTTGCACAGGCTGGTCTTGAACTCCTAGGCTCAAGCAATCTTCCCACCTTGGCCTCCCAAAGTGCTGGGATTATGGGCTTGAGCCACTGTGCCTGGTCCAAGCTCATGCTTCCAGAAGGACGATTGCAGCATGGATTTCTCTAGATCAGTGCTTTTCAAAGTAAGACTCCCAGACCAGCAGCATCATCACCATCTGGTACTTGCTAGAAATGCAGATTCTCAGGCCTGCTCCTGACCTAGTAAATCACTCTAGGGTAGGCCTCACCAATCTGTGTTGAGCAAGCCCCCCAGGTCACTCTAATGCTCACTCGAGTTTGAGAACAGCTGGTTTAGATCCAGGTCCTCTTATGACTGCATCAGGATGGACTGGAGTCTGCTGCTAAGGCCACATAAGCAAGCTAACCTACACAGGCTGATAAGGGAACCCTGCCTCTCTCCATGGCACAGATAGCAGATTAATTTTCCGGGGTCTGCAGCTGCCTTAAATCTTCCTTGGAACAAGGCAGGGTATAAACACATAAATAATGGTGTGTGCTTCCCTGTCATGATGGACCTCACTATAAATCATAAGCTATAAAATGCAACTGGTGGAGAGAAGGCGTTGTGCCAGCTTCTCACATTCCGGTTGAGGGAAAAATGAAGGCCACTGGTATCACCCCTCCCACGCCCTCACCACCAGCTACTCAATGGTACCATGAAGACCCAGGGGAGCAAGAGACAGAGCCCAGAGCACCAGAAGGGCTAAATGTTGTGTGTTTTCTTTTTATAAAGAGACAGGATCTGCTGCCCAGGCTGGAGTGCAGTGGTGTGATCATAGCTCACTGCAGCCTCAAACTCCTGGGCTCAAGAGATCCTCCTGCCTCAGCCTCCCAAAGTACTGGGAGTACAGGCAAATGCCATCTTGCCTGGCTAATTTGTTTATATTTTGTAGAGACGAGGTCTTGCCATGTTGCCCAGGCCTCAAAGGACCCTTCCGTCCTTGCCTGGCTAATTTGTTTATATTGTATAGAGATGGGGTCTTGCTATGTTGCCCAGGCTGATCTCAAACTCTTGGCCTCAAGGTATCCTCCTGCCTCAGCCTCCCAAAGTACTGTGAGTACAGGCACACGCCACCTCACCTGGCTCATTTGTTTATATTCTGTAGAGATGCGGTTTTGCTATGTTGCCCAGGCTGGTCTCAAACTCCTGGCCTCAAGAGATCCTCCTGCCTCAGCCTCCCAAAGTACTGTGAATATAGGCACATGCCACCTCACCTGGCTAAATCATTTATATTCTGTAGAGATGGGTCTGCTGCCCAGGCTGGAGTGCAGTGGTGTAATCATAGCTCACTGCAGCCTCAAACTCCTGGGCTCAGGAGATCCTCCTGCCTCAGCCTCCCAAAGTACTAGGAGTACATGCCACCTTGCCTGGCTAATTTGTTTATATTTTGTAGCAATGAGGTCTTATTACTATGTTGCCTTTGCCCAGAGAACACCAATTAGTCTTGCTATGCTTCCCAGGCTGGCCTCAAACTTCTGGCCTCAAGGTATCCTCCTGCCTCAGACTCCCAAAGTACCATGAGTCTAGTACACACATCACCTCACCTGGCTAATTTGTTTATATTCTGTAGAGATGGGGCCTTGCTATGTTGCCCAGGCTGGCCTCAAACTCCTGGCCTCAATCCTTCTGCCTCAGCCTCCCAAAGTATTGTGAGTTCAGGCACATGCCACCATGCCTGGCTAATTTGTTTCTGTTTCATAGAGATGGGGTCTTCCTATGTTGCTCAGGCCTCAAGGGACCCTTCTGCCTCAGCCTCCCAAAGTGCCCTTGTCCAGAGAACACCAACTAGTCTTGCTTCACTAGCTAGTGCTGATCCCCGCTGCCTGTGTGTATCCCCACCATACACGACAAACGCTTAAGGGGGTCTCCATAGGGTAAATGCCCCTGATAGGAATAACTTTAGTATATCTTAAGAATAATGCCGTATGGCAGGTGCACCCGAATCTACGTTCAGAGCTGGGGTGAAGAAAGAACTGAAAACAGGCACAGAGATCACTGGGGCATGAATATTGTTCCAGATCATGCTTCTATTTTATTTTTATTGTAGAGATGGAGTCTCAACATGTTGCCCAGGATGGTCTTGGACTCCTGGTCTCAAGCGATCCTTCCACCTTGGCCTCCCAAAGTGCTTGAATTACAGGGTGTGGCCAATGCAGAGATGCATTCCTTATCTATGACGAACATCTGAGCCCCCAGCCATACACAAGGTTGAGGCCATAAATTTGGGGTTAACTGAGGGTTGCCAGGTGGAGGGCATTGAGGGAAAGGTGTTTAGTGAAAATGCTGCATAAGCTAATAAAGAAATCAGCCAGGCAAGGTGGCATGTACTCCCAGTACTTTGGGAGGCTGAGGCAGGAGGATCTCTTGAGCCCAGGAATTTGAGGCTGCTGTGAGTGACAATCACACCACTGCACTCCACTTGGGCAGGAGACCCATTTCTACAGAATATAAACAACAGAGCACGATGTTCGCAAGGTGTTGCAGTTTCCCTGCCCCGCCCTCTGCCACTGTACTCTCTCCCCTGTAGGTAAGCCTCTAGTAAAACCCCATGTCTCATTGGCTGGCACTGGGTCTCTCCTTCAGGCTCTTGATTCTGGGGCCCTCTCTACTGAGGTTAATAGGGATTCGGCACAACAGGCTCACATCATTTGATCTCTCTTCCTTAGAACAATCCCACGTGATAGCTGTTCTTATCCTCTTTTGACAGATGAAGACACAGCTCAGAACAGTTAAGTCACTTACCATGGCAGTTATCTGAGGCCAAAGCCTGTTGATCGTATCAATGTGTGTTTTGTCTGAATCTCCTGATGGTCTCTCAGGTTTATAGGCCTAATTCTGTCCTCCTCTGTAAGAGCGGGGTGTGAATGAGGCATTTCAAGGTGAGAGTCAGGTGTAGGTGTTCAGCTGACCCATCTGAAGCCTCTCATAGTGTGGACCTAGAAACACAGTATCTGCACTACTTGAGAACTTGTTTAAAAGGCAAACCTGGCTGTATGCAGGGGCTCACGCCTGTAATTCCAGCACTTTGGGAGGTTGAGGCGGGTGGATCACTTGAGGCCAGGAGTTCGAGACCAGCCTGACCAACATAGTGAAACCCTGTCTCTACTAAAAATACCAAAAATTAGCTGGGTGTGGTGGTGGGCACCTGTAGTCCCTGCTACTTGGGAGGCTGAAGCAAGAGAATCGCTTGAACCTGGGAGGTGGAGGTTGCAGTGAGCCAAGGTCTCACCAGTGCACTCCAGCCTGGGCGACAGAGCAAATTGCTGTCTCAAAAAAAAAAAAAAAAAAAAAAAAAGGGCAAGCCCTGGGGCCCCACCCAGCCTTGACTAGCCCAGTGGGAATATCGCAGTGGAACTGGGGTTGTGCAACAAGCCCTCCAGACAATCCTGATGCCATTCCCCTTTAAGAAACTCCACTCCAGGTTGTGTTTTAATGAGCAAAGGAGTCCTGTTCTCACTGTGTGGAAGGTGATTTTTGTTCCGAAAGTTCCTTGACAATTTCCCCCAGCAAAGACTGAAAGGCCTTCGCTGCACTGCAGGAAGGTGGGATGCTTGGTCTTGCTCTCTGCTATGAGCCTTCATTAGCTTGCCTGCCCAGACATCCCATAATCTCCACCAAGTCTATCCCTGGGCTCCGCCTTGTCTCTTTGCTCCTTGGGCGCACTGTCTATGGCTTGCTTCTTATCTTGGCTGTTTTTGTTTTGTTTTTTTAAGAGACAGGATCTTGTTGTGTTGCCCAGGTGGAGTGCACTCACACAGTCAGAGCTCACTGCAGCCTCAGACTTCTGGCTCAAGCGATCCTTCTGCCTCAGTCTCCTGAGTAGCTGGGACTACCAGCATGCACCACCACACCCAGCTAATTTTTTAATTTGTTGTAGAGACAGTGTCTCTCACTGTGTTCCCTAGGCTGGTCTCGAACTCCTGGCCTCAAGTGATCCTCCTGCCTCAGCCTCCTGAATCACTGGAATTAGAGGTGTGAGCTACCAGGCCCAGCTCCAAAACTGGGATCTTCATGGGTGGCCAGCTATCTGTGGGGCAATTTTACAACCAGGTCAGTACCTGGACCAGGATGCCATATGGTCCTGGCTTCTCTCACTTCCTGTTCCTGTTACCACTACTATTAGGTCAGTGCAAAAGTAATTGTGAGTTTTGTGATTATTTTTACTACTGCTGCAATTCTACAATATTCCTTTTCTGTCTCAGCCTTCTGAGTAGCTGAGACTACAGGTATGCACTACCACACCCAGCTAATTTTTAATTTTTTTTTTTGGTAGAGATGGGGTCTCACTATGTTGCCCACGCTGGTCTCAAATTCCTTAGTTCATGCAACCTTCCTGCCTCAGCTTCCCAAATTGCCAGGATCATAGGTGTGACCCACCACATCCAGGCTTGACTTGATTCTTCTTGGCATTAACTCTCAACTACTGGACCCTGGATGGGCTTCTGGTGCCTGTCTCCACACTTCTAACTCATCTGCTCTTGTTTCCAGCTTCCAGTTGCTCCTGGATTAAGAACAAACCCATGTTCTTCCTCCTCCACCCAACTTAGCAAAACCCTGTGTGGGAAGTAGAAAAGTTCCTTTTTAAAGTTTCCCTTCTTGTTAAAGAATAAGTGTGGTAATAACTTTGTTGAGCCCTATCCTATGCAGCTGTTAGACATGCCATGCTTACAGGCACATAGCACATTCTGTGTCCTTGTACTTTAACCAAGATATCTGTGCTGGACGTGCTCACAGGCATGTCCCAGCTCTCCATTGCTTTTACCTGTTTGGAAAAGTTTTAAGTTGTTAGCCAACTGGGTTTTAGTTTAGATTGTGAGGTCTGGCTCCAGTCAATGGAGATCAGACACAGCAGTAAGGACGACCCCAAATGCGTAAGGGATAAATTTGTGTATTTTCCTTTGTTCTTTGTACTCTTGTGGCATGATGGCTAGTGAGAGTACCCTTCCTGCAGTCCAGGAAGTAAAACTGCACTGATGAAAGATCCTTTGTCTCAGTGCTGATTTTTCTTTGCAGCACCGAGCATCTGTTTCCAACACCCTGGGAAGGAGGAGAAGTATCACTACCCTGATGGAGACTCTTGTCACAGGTCAGGTCCCTGGAAGGAAGCTCTGAAATGGAGATTTGGGTGCATGGAGTGAGGAAAGCAGACTGATGAGAGGAGACATTGAAAAATGATGCAGTCGGATCAGATGCCCCAGCCGGTTCCTTGGGGAGCTCTGATGCAGAGCTGCTGCAGAGATGTCCTGAATCAGGCAGCAAGGCTGGAGCTTCATGCCCCTCAATGCAAAGTCAGGGGAGGAGGGACATAGGCGGGAAGAGCATCATCCCAGGCAGGCAGCATCCTGCGTCATCTCAACACCCAGGGAGGGACTTGGCTGTGAGCTGCCAACAAGCAACAGTCCACCAGCAGGAGCAAGAAACGCCTTATTATTATTTTTATTATTATCAGAGACAGGGTCTCTAATAATAATAATCCTGTTGCCCAGGTTGGAGTGCAATGGCACCATTATAGCTCACTGCAGCCTCGACCTCCTGGACTTCAAGAATCCTCTCACCTCAGCCTCCTGAGTAGGTGGACCTACAGGTGCATATCACCATGCCTGGTTTATTTATTTTATCAACTTATTGTAGAGATGGGATCTCACAATGTTGCCCAGGCTGGTCTTGAACTGCTGGGCTCAATCTGCCTGCCTGCCTCAGCCTCCCAAAATGCTGGGATTATAGGTGTGACCCATTCCCAGCCTGAGTACCTTGGTCCTGAAGAGAGGGGGTCTCAGGGATGTGTCACAGTGCCCTACACCACTGTGGAACACCCAGAGCTGTCTGTTGTTGCGAGAAGCAATGAACTATGTTTCACTTGGGAAAGTCTCAACCATCTACAAGTCATGAAAATCTGTCACCACAAACGAAGTCAAGACCAGGGAGGAAATATATTATTCATTATTATTATTTTCAGACAGGCTCTTACTCTGTCACCCAGGTTGAAGAACAGTGGTGCGATCTCAGCTCACTGAACCTCTACCTCCTGAATTCAAGTGATCCTCCTGAGTAGCTGGGATTACAGGTGGGCATCACCACACTCAGCTAATCTTTGTAATTTTAGTGGAAACGGGGCTTTGCCATGTTGGCCAAGTTGGTCTCGAACTCCTGACCTCAAGTAATCTGCCTGCCCCAGTCTCCCAAAGTGCTAGGATGATTAGAGGCGTGAGCCACTGTGCCCGGCAGAGGAAATATATTATATGCCCCTTATGTCCAGTAGCTCTATTGAAATTGGTAGCTGGAGCATTATTTGTTCAAATAACATAAAATCTGGGTCAGTAAAATCCCATTTTGCTCCAATCAGGGAAACGTGACAATTAGATTAAGAATTCCTTAAGAGGAGGGCACTGCCTCCTTGTATCTGACTACATAGCCCACATAATTTCTGGTTGACAAAGAAAATATTCATTCATCCAGCCTTCAGACCAGAGGATGGCTAACAATCATATTTTTAAGACGTCAGACCCATGAGAGGTCTGAGGGCACTACAATGATGGCAAATGACAAGGCTATGTCTTAGCTCTCTTGCTTCTTAACTGTAGAGTAAGAGGTGTTTCTTGAGGAGAAAACAGATACAGTGGATATCTTCAAAACCATCTGTACTAAGCTGTAGGAGTGTCTGGGTGAAAGGTGGCCAGGTGATCTCTCAGTGATGCCCCCACAGGTCAAGGACCTGCCGTGAGACACATTCTCAGAATGAAGTCTGAGCCAGGACGGGCAATCAGAAGCTGGGACTGGCACTCCTGGGGTTGAACTGAAAGCAGAGGCCAAGTAAGACCTAAGACTACAAACTAGAAGAGCAAAAATGCCTGACAATGCTTATTGTGGCAGCTCTCACCTGTAATCCCAGCACTTTGGGAAGCCAAGCTGGGAGGACTGCTGGAGCCCAAGAGTTTAAGACTAGCCTGGACAACAAAGCAAAATCCCATCTTTGCAAAAATTAGCTGAGCATGGTGTTGCATGCCTGTGATTTTAGCTATTTGGGAGGCTGAGGCAGGAGGATCATACAAGCCCAGGAGGTTGAGCCTGCAGTGAGCTATGATGATGCCACTGCACTCCAGCCTGAGCAACAGAATAAGACCCTATCTGTAAAAAAAAAAAAAAAAAAAAAAAAACCTTCGCCAGGATGGGCGGCTGATTTCTGCAAAAACGGGATTTTGGGGGGGCGAAACAAGGGGA